>NW_017728927.1:12905727-12917455 GCF_001723895.1 Crocodylus porosus
CAAGTATGCGCAGACTTCAGGTATCCCTAGGAGCGTCCGTGCATCTCACGAGGAGCGTGATCTGTACCCCGTGCTTTAGGCAACACGCCAGTCACTCTGCCAGAGCTGTTTGCCTCTAAAATGCTATAAATATGCCTATGTGACACTGCAGGGCAATGGACCGCTGCATGCCCACACCCTATATTTTCCCCACTGATGCGTGGGCCCATTTCTCAGTCAGTTCCTGACAGGCCAGCTGGAAATGTTTGCCTTCCCTTCCCCATAAGTTCACGAAAGCCGCTGAAGCCTCCCGCCGCGGCCCCGGGGAAAACGCACCCCGGTCAGGGAGACTCATAGCCCCGCCCCCGCCCCGCCCCGCGCCCGCGCCCGCGCGCGTATTGACCGAGCAATTAGCAAAGGGAAATATTGACCCTGGTAGGGTCTGCCCCTCCCCGCCGAGCCCTCCTTCCAGGCGCGGCAGGGAAGCTGCCTCGCCGGCTGCCCCTGTGCGAGCGCGGAGCGGCAATGAACCCGAGCCCGGCCGGCCCGCTCCCGGAGGCGCGCCGCGGCGTGCTGGCGGGCGCCGGAGCGGAGAACCGGTCGCTGCCGGGCGCCCGCAACGGGAGCCGGGAGCTGGACTGGCAGGAGCTGGAGAAGATGCTCTTCCTCTTCGCGAAGGAGCCCGTCACCATCAGCCTCACCGTCATGTACCTGCTCTCCTTCGCGGTGGGGTTCGCCGGGAACGCCATGTCCATCACGGTGCTCACCAGGAAGCGCGGCAGCGGGGCGCCCCGCCTGAGTGCCACCAGGAGCCTGCTGATCAACCTGGCCGTCTGCGACCTGATGGTGGTGTGTGTCTGCATGCCCATCACCGCCGGGAACTTGATATACAAGGCCTGGGTGTACGGAGACTTCCTGTGCAGGGCTGTGCCCTTCGTCCAGGCGGTGTCCGTCTCGGCCAGCGTGCTCAGCCTCACCGTCATCAGCGTGAACAGGTACTACAGCGTGCACAACCCTCTGAATGCCAGGTCCTTCTTCACCCGGAGGAAGATCCTCAGCACCATCCTGGTGGTGTGGGTCCTGTCCTCTGGGATCTGCATGCCCCTCATATTCATGAACAGACGGGACGAGATCGGGGTGGTGGAGGGACTGCCGCTGGTGGTCCCCATCTGCAGGGAGATATGGCCCCAGGAGAGACTCAAGCAAGCCTATAACTTCCTGCTCTTCTGTGCCCTCTATTGCCTGCCCGTGCTGTTCAACATGGTCATCTGCTTTCTGACCGTGCGCCGGCTGTGGAGCCGCGCCGGCCCGCTGAAGGAGTGCAATGCCCTGAACCGCTCCCTGCCAGCCTCCAGGCTGAAGATCCGCAGGAAGGTTGCCCAGATGGTCGTGGCCTTGGTCCTGCTGTTCGCCATCTCCTGGCTGCCCGTCTACATGATGGACATCTGGATTGATTTCAACATCCCCAAGTCACTGCAGGACGTGACTCCGTCTCCCTGGGTCTTGCAGCTCAGACCTTTTGCTCAGTGGCTCGGGCTCACCAACTCCAGCCTCAACCCCATATGCTATTGCTTCATCGGGAATCTCTACAGGTCAGCAAAGGAAATGAAAAGCAAATACCACCAAAGGATGATCTCTCTCTTTAACTTCTCCCTCTCTGAAGGGACCTCACCGTCTTCTGTCCCAGAGTTGCTCCCTTTCCAGAACTCCATGGGCTCATCAAGAAAAGAGCCAAGCCGCACCCCGGCAACTGGGGGCAAGTGGGGGCAGAGGGGCTCTGGCCCTATGAGCAAGTGTGAAACCCCGCTGGAGTCCTGCCAGCCTCCGTCTCTAAACGCTGTCCCTGGTGAGAAGACTTCCCTATAGCCCTCGTCAAGAAAAGCACCAACGAATGCATTCACCCTTCTCAAGAGGTGTAACAAACGCATCTGATGACTCTCCAGGTGCTTTTCTGAATCCGATATTTTAAAGGTGGGGAAGAAATCAAGTGATCTCATCACCACCAGCACCATCCCAAATACAGAAAGAAAAAAGGAAGAAAAATGCTGAGAAAAAGACATATTTAACTTCAGATGAACTTGCCAGGAAAAACAAGACAAATTATCTCTACTAGGGACAACTGGACACAACTCGTTGCACGGCCCCCTTGCGTGTTAAAAGCTTTCTGGTAACGTGCCAGTCAGATGGTCTCCTCCTGCAGCTCCATCTCAGGACGCTGCAGCCAACGGGCAGGTCTGATACATTAGCCATTGTGCAGTACTTTGACCACTTGCAGCTGCTCACCTGTGCTGATAAAGCCCAAATGGAACAAGCTCTCCTTTCTGCAAACAACATCCATTGTAGCCGCAAGCGCTAAAAGAAGCTGTAGGAACTAAGTGATAAAAACAGCGTTGGTGGAGAAGCTCGCACGCTCCGCCGTTTGAGACTTCACAGCCTGATGTAAACACACTGGCGTCCCATGCAGATAAATTCTCCTAAGATGAATTGTGCCAGAAATACTGAAGTAATCACTGCAGTTCACACCTGGACAAGAGAGAATGCAGCTTCAGAATCCCTCTGACAAGTATTACAGGAAAACAGGCTTTGGGCCATGGGGATATTTCCTACCTGTAAATTCAAGAATAGGTGTGGGATTTTGAAAAGGGGGCTGTGGTGGAGAGCTCACTGGTGTGGGGGATGTGAATGGTGGTGGAGAGTCACTATGCAGGGACCACGTCACTGCACCCTCCCCGTCCTCCCCCGGTTCACTGTTTTACGTTCCTGTTTGTGGTTTGGATGTCACTGGATTCCTGTTCACACGACTACACTCAAAGAGCCAGACCCCTCTCTGCTGTATCTATGTAATGTTGTGTCAATGGCATGTGAAAATAAAAGTAGGAAGTGTTTTATAGCCAATAATGGCAGAATCAAATAGTGTCGTGCTATTTTTATGGGGAGGAGAGATTCAAGTGTTTTATTTTCCTGGAGATGAAAAGCAGTTATTATCACCTTTCAGACAGCCTTTCATAAATAAAAAATGGCTATTACCGTATGATTCAAGGGCATGCTCAATTGGGGGGATCTTGTCGTGCTAAGCGGTGTAGATGTGCATTACGAAGATATTACAAAATAGCCAAGAGAGACAAAGGGTGGGAGAAAAGGATGCAGCACACAAGGAGATTGGAATGAAAGTTCAGAACCATCTTTTACCATAGCTCAATATAGGGCTTAGCCAACATGGGTCCCAAGCCCGGCTGTCACCTCTTGATGTTGCCACAGTGTTTGATTCCCTATCTACTCGTTCATCAGAGCTTGGCCAAGCTGGGCTGTCACGTCATTGAGCCGCAGAACAGAAGCAGCCCTTGTGCCAAAGGATTTCACTTCTAGTTGCAACCCAGACTTTTGAAGAACGGAAGTATTTTTACTAGTAAGCAGGGCTCCAATGTTCTAGGAAACGTATGAACCAGATAATACCCTTCTGCCTCCCAGGGAGCCTTTTGCTCAGAGAGAGCCTGACAGAACTAGCCATTCAACCCAGCATGATTCCCACCTTTCTAATGATCATTAAATAACATTTCATGTTGCTAATAATCTGCCTGGAAAACAGAATTCTCCTCTAAAAGGCAGCAATGTTCACAATCTGTTTTCCCCTCTTAGCATTTAAACAAGGAAAAAGTCACAATTAACCATTTTTACAGCAGGCAAAAAATGCTTTCGGACTTTGCTATGTAAGAAAAATGCCATTGGCATTTCTGCAGGTTATAACTCGTGGGACAAAGAGAGTTCCTGTTGCCTGTGCTATAAAGAGCTTGTCTTTTAGTACTCTCCAGAGAAAAACTTACAATTATTTTATTTTCTCCTTCAAAGTACATTCTACTGCTGGCAAAAGATGCCAGGCAGAAGAGCGTTAGGGGCCTGTTCCAAAGACCAGTGATTTCAGCAAGCTTTGGAAACAGAAGTCCTTTCTCCAGAGACCAGCACAGCGCTAGAGGCCTTCCTTATCTTGCCCTGACAAATGTATTCAACCCGGTTCTGAAGGAACTATTTCTAGGGCATGTGAGGTATATAAGGAATTGCCATACTAAGTCAGGTCAATGATCCATCCAGTCCAGTATCCTGTCTTTGAAAACAGCAAGTACTACAAAAAATAGCCAGTACCGTTTGATGCGGTCAAAGGCCCAAGGAACTCACAGGGGACTGTTGTGGGGAAGCTCCTTCTCACCACCAACCAATTTTGGGGTGGGTTAATATCTGGAGCAGAAGACTTTATGCCTCTCAGAGAGTCTATGGGATATAACTGGATGTCATTTTTGCTAAAATAATTGTCTAGTGCTTTCTTGAATCATACAAAGCTCTTGGCCTCAAGATACATTGTGGTAGTGAGCTCCACAGTCCAACATGTTGTGTAATGGCACTTCCTGCTAGCCCTTTAGAAATGGTTGCCTTTTACGTTCACTGAATAGCCCCTTTTTCTCCATTAAAATTGGTTTGCCCGCTTTAATCTCTATGAGCCACTCATTTCTTTGTCCACTTCTAGTATTTCCCTTCTGATTCGTTCACTTTGTAAACCATGGCTTTGGTCTTCCCGTACAGAAATCACTTATCTCTTCCCATTGTCATCACTTGTCCCTGAATCCCTTTGCTCTTTATACCCATTCGTACCTTCAGCTCTCCACTGAAGCTACTGAGAGGCTTCTCGATCCTAATGGCTTGTTTTGTCTACTCTGCACACCCGTTCACTACCGAGAACACCAACTTACTTCACGCTGCCTACGCGCCAGCTGCCGATTCAGACTGACTTTCGGCACTGGCACCCTATGGGAGATTGGAACCAGTGGCATCAAAGTCAAAACCTCTGTGTCCCACAAGCCACCCAGTCGCTGGTAATGATTTTATTAACCTCAACAGACCTGTGTAATTCAGCAGTGTCTGCTTGACTCACGCTGGATCACCCTGAGGCACGACCTTAGCATTTGGAAGCATTAGCTTTTATCCCCCCTGATAAAACAGCTATTTATACGAGAACTCCTGATGGCCCCGCGGTCTCCTTGTTTCAAATGCCCAGCAAGCTGACAGCCACTCGAGTAACCCCAGCAGCTCTGGACCTTTGAGGAATATGGAACAGACGTGCCTTTATGCAAGCAGTGATAATTGCTCCCAAGGAGTCCAAGCCAAAAGTCTTGCTCAGCGCGTGTGGATTGGGAACTGTGTATTTCCATCCGACCTGGTAAGCAGGTGCTGGACTGACTGAAGAGCTATGCTTTAAATGCACTGGGATCTTTCCTGAGGGAAGAGGTCCCACGAGACCTAAACTTAGGAAATGTCATAGCTAATAATCGCTAAACCCTCCCAGGATTGAACTCGCCCAGCTCAAGCTCTTTAAAAGGAAAGTGAAGATTTAGAGAACAGTCATCACTGATTCACTGCCTGTGTTTCTCATCATCTTAGCTGTCCTGCTTTGCTGCTTCTGACACCTCTCTACAGGAGCAATACGAAAAAACCTGGTGACTAAGCAGCGGCCCTGCTGGGAAGCTGGCCTGGCCTTCCAGTTCCCTAAGGGCAGTGGACATTATTGAGTCCAAGCGCCAGAAGCCTTTTGCCATAGGCCATAGGTACAAGCATTATAGGCTGTGTTTTGAACTCTTGCCTGAAAGCAAGCTCAAGGTAATCGTGACTAAACGCTCTTCTGGCCCTGCACAGAGGTCACATAGATTACGGCCTCAAAGAGGATTTTATCAACTAAAAACACACCTACGCTCGCATGTTTTTGCCACATTAAAGAGGAAGCACTCAGACATGCGGCTGGAACTTGGGTTGCTTCTTATCTGATCTGAACTGATGGCTGGCCCCAACTTACTAACATCCCAGCACATCATACAGCAGCTTCCAAGGACCCTGGAGATACAAAAATGGGTTTTGTGAAAAGGGAACTTTAACTGCCTATACAAACAGCATATTAAATGTTTCCACAGGCAACAGGCAGTAAAGCAGCTTCTCAATAATAATAATGCTAATGGATCCCAGCTCTTCTCTTAACACTGTAAGACCTCATCCTCCTTGTAAGCTTTGCCACTTCAGTTGAGATGAGCAAATATGCTGTTAGGAGGAGGAGATCTGGGAAACTAGCTTTGCCTAAATCCCTGCGCTGCTGCAAGGAACTGCATGGAGATGCTCTACAGTAAACGCGCTCCTGAGTTATGTGACTTGCACACGCTGTTTTATCTCAAAGCTACCAGCACCTGGGGACTTAGTTTCTGCCAATGAATCAAGGGAGAGACACAAAGCATTCACATGAATTTTATTCCAGAGAGATACTGCTTCTCTCTGAGCCCTGTGCTGACAGAAGATGTGGGGAGAGGAGCTGCATTCAGACCCGGTATAATTCTATTAAAGGCAAAATGTTATGGGCTGCATGGGACACAGACGGAGCCTCTTTGCTCAGAGCCGGAGCTGAGATTGAGGAAAGCCCATTCATTCATTTACAGCACAAGTGCAGGGTCTGATGTGGAGGTTGCAGGGATACCATCTATTTATCTCTCTTCCTCCCATTTTTTGCTGAGTCTCCCCTACACTTTTTAGCTGCTCCCTCTCCTCTCATTCTTCCTCCCCAGTATCTGCCCCTCTGTTGCCTTTCACAGCCCTTTCCCTGTCTTCTCTATCACTGCTCGTCTTGGTACTGAACACTGCTAATCGTGACCTTAGTAAGTCTTAATAATAAGAGTGTGTGCATGTTGGGTTATTGGTGTGCTCTTTGGATACTGTGAACAGCTTGTTCTGAGTGGGGGGAAGACTAGGGCGATGTGTAACAGCATTAGCAGGAACACTGCCTTCATCAGCGCCACGCACCCCCCATCGAGAGGCAGTGCAGTTGCCATAGCCCTAATTTGGCCTTGGCCTCTGTCTTTTCCCATGCCCTCTGCCCTGTCAGCAATAAGTCAAACTACACCCAGAGGCTATTTACCTCCTCCCGGGGGACCAAGACCCCCAGAGGCAACAGGTCCCCAAGCCTACCCAGGACTAGGCAGGTGCTTTTGCTCACATTGAGCTTGGCCCTGCTGCTGCTACGTATACCTGGATGTGTTGTAGTGCTCTTTCCACTGACTCTTTGTCCTGCGTATGATGTTCAGGTCATCCATATACAGGAAAACTTTTGCCTCTTCCCCATTCCTCCTGGGGATCCTCACATCGCTGATCCCAGGTCCTGTCTGAGTCACTGTGCAAATAAACAGGATCAGGGAGAGTGGACAAGCCTGTCTGACACCCGATTCTAGCACAATCGGGGCTGTCAGGGCCCCGTTCACCAGAACCCTCTTGCTCACACTGGTGTACAGTGTCTTTATCCAGGGAACAAAGGTTGCAGGGACCCCCATCTTTTCCACAGTCTCCAGTAGGAAGTGACGGGATACCCGGTCATAGGCCTTCTCCCAGTCGAGGTTCAGCATGGCAATCCTGCAGCTGCATCAGGGCATCGTGGATCTGTCGCCCTAGCACTGTGCATGCCTGGTCCTCCTGGATCACCGCACCTATAACAGACTTAAAACACTCAGCCAAGACTTTGCCCATTAGTTTATAATCAAAGTTCAGGAGTGCAATCAGGCGCCAGTTTCTCAAGTCCCGCTGCTTCCTCTTCTTGTATAGAAGGGTTATGAGGCCGTCCTCCACCCCGCTCCCAGGTGGCCCTCCCGCAAGTGCTCCATATAGACCTCCAGCAGGTCTGGGCCCATCTGGTCCCAGAAAGCAACACAGAGCTCTGGGCAAGCTGCCTGCCCCAGGAGTCTTACCGCCTTGGAAGCTGTGGAGCATCGTGCTGAACTCCTCCAGCATCCACTCCTCCACCAGCCTCTGTCCCTCATCCTCCCCCAGGACCCGTGTGAGCCTTTGCAGGTAGTCCTGCATTGCCCCAGGAACTCCACATGGGAGACAGTGGCGAGGACCAAGCTGTACAAAGCGAAGCGGTACAGAGGCAGAGGAATGCCAGACATCCTTCTCTTCTTCCAGGCCAAATACATGAGCCAGGTGTGCAAACTGGCAACAGGATCTAAAACAACCAGCTTTGTTAAGTATTTTGCAGGGCAGCTGCTGCAACATAATGACAACAGGAGCCCATGGACCATGGTTTCCCCATGGTTTTATGAGATCCTGATACGCTTTTGAGAGAAATGCAAGCTGCACAATGCTACCCTAGAGATCCTGGTGAACCACCACAAGATACAGGAGGAGGTAGGGCAAGAGACACAATATTGCCCATAGAGTTACTACCTGGTGACAGCTGCCAGGTCATGCCAGACCAAATCTTCCACAAGAACCTGCAGAAGGAGCACAGAGACCTGACCTGGCAGGCAGCCCACCAGGCACGCCCCATCCGGGCATGGAAAAACAGTGCAGGGCAGAGAGGTCCATTGAACTATCTGAGACAGACCTGCCACTGGCAGGCAGAAACGATCGACCACCTCTTCTGGGACTGCCCCTACACCAGCGAGGGATGGAAGAAAACCTGTGCGCTTCTCCTGGTGGTGGCAGGTTTCAGAGACCTGAGCAGGGAAGCAGTTCTCTTCCAGACAGTAAGGGAGCCCGACAGCCCGCTTCAACCAGTTTATATCCTGCTTCAGGTCTGCACTGTGGAAAGCCAGGAACCTGCTCATAAACAGACACTCAGACCTCACAGTCGAGGACTGTATTAAAATGGGACTAAGTGGAATGGACTGGTAACTAGAGGAAGACAGAAGAGGACGATGGGAAAGAAATGGCAGATCTCATCTGGTGGAGAGCGGACTGGCATAGACCTTTTCAAGGGCAGGCCCTCTGAGGAGGGCAGTGGGTTGGGGTACAGGTGTGGAGATGGGTGCTTGGCTACATGGTGCAAACTGTGTAACAGGGTTTTTTTTAATGGTTTAACTGTCCAAATGTGCTTTGATCTGCCAAGTGAACCGCAAGTGCTGCTTGTCAGAGTGTTGGAGGTAAAGTTTTATATATATATATATACATACATACACACACACAAATATATACATATACACACACACACACACACACACATACATATGCACACACATACATATTATATATAGACATACTATATACACACATACACATATAAAATATTTTTGCAAAAAAAAGGAGTTGGGTTATTGGTATGCACAGGGACATTACAGCACACCCGCTTACCCCAGCATACATTGGGAGTGACTCTAGTGGGACCCAAAGGTACCGAATCAGTGTGAATGAGATCAGAGTGAGGCCCTGCCCCAAGAATGAACAACTGAAGTGGATTTGCCATACTGATTTGCCCTCCTGGGCTCATCTCTACTCTCAGGGCCCAGATTCCTAATTGCCCCTGAGCTCCACAGGGTGCAGATGAAAAGGGGCTGGTATATGGCTGTTATTCTGGGAGGACAAAGTAGCTTTACTAGAGGCCAGGCTCTGACCTTGTGCTGTTTTTGACCATCCTCTACTCATCAAGATACTTGGCCAACCAACACTACCCCGAACCGATCTGGAGCAGGGGAAGAAGAGATATGGAGATAAATGAGGGGGTCTGCTTTGGGTTTCACATATGACACTGATAAATTCAGACACCCAACACAAAGAGGCAAATCCCATGAAGGTTAACTACAAAGCTAGCAGTATAAAGGCCCGCTTTCTATTTCTCCATCAAAGCTCTTTCCTCTCTGCAGTGTCCTGTATATAGATATTTAACTTAATGTAATGTTAAATCAATGAAAACAGCGCTAGCACAGTCTGGCTCCTACCTTTCTTTATGTCCCATTTTGTGGGGACCAAGAGAGTTATCTCCGTATATCTTTTTTTTAGGAACACTATACACACTCCAGTTCCCCCGTTTGATATTAATCTCCCTGACTACATGTAATGAAATCAAAGGAGGCTCTTGTAGGGAAACAGATAGGAAACAAAACAATGAACAAGACACAGCACAACCAGAGACAACACTAAGGGCGCATCCCGGCGAGTGCGCACGTGAGGTTTGTGGTGCCTCAAAGCAGTTTGAGGTGCAACAAACTGCATGCGGTGCACATGCATCCATTCACTGTGCTGCTAATTTGCAGTGCAGCAGTCTTCTTCTGACACCAGGAGAGTCTGCTGTGAAAAAAAAAAGTCACTGAAAAAGGTGGCATGGCACACGTGGCAGCAGCATGTGCCACCACAAAGGGAGCCTAGCCAGCCAGAGCCATGCTCTGACTGCCAGCCAGGCTCCAAGCAGCCTGCTCAGTGCCACTGCTGGCCAGGAGGCCCTCAGGACCACAGGTAAAGCTGCTGGGGCCAGCACAGGTGCCCCACCTAAGTAACTTCGCCACACGCCAGAGGGCACCAGCACCCCTGGGAAATAGCAGCATGTGCCACTGCTATTTGTCCTGCAGGAAACGTGCTCCTGCACATGTGCACACATTGGGACATGCCTGAAGAGTGTTCATAGAAACAAGGGAACTGTTGACAGGGAAACTGCTCTGACCGGGCAATCAGGTTAATTTTTCCCAGGCCTGAGTCTAGGACAAAAGGCACGCTAAGCCATTAGAGACCAGCCTAGTAAGAAAAAGGGCCAGGAATATGTGGCAGGGCCATGTCCAGATGACCAGGGGTGTGCACTTGCAGCGGCACAAATAGAAACGGCACAAATTTGTGCCGCTACTTTGTGCCACAGTGCATGCCCACGTACGTGCGCTTTGTGTAGAGACAAATTATTCGGCTTCAGGGAAACTGCCCTTTCCCAGTTCCTCCCAGCTCCCCGTGTGCTGGAGCAGCCAAGGCACAAATGAATAGTAAAGACGCTCTGACCAGCAGTCAGAACGTCTCCCTGGAGGACCAAGCCTACATTTGTTCAGGAGCACGCTATTGTAGCATGCACCATGCTGCTTTTTTTCCCCAGTTTTGGGTTGTTGCTTTTTTTTGCTACCAAGAAATCTTGGTAACTAATTTTGCCCCTGTGCTGCAAATTTCCAACACGGAGCACATTTTAACATTCACTGTGTGCCATTTGTGGTGCCACAAAGAGGTTTGAGGTGCCAAAACTGCATGCCCTTGCTCATTTGGACGTGGCCCAGGAGATTTAGGTGAGTCTCTGGCTGAGGGAAAGACTGGGAGGAGGTTGCACAGGATCTTTGTCTCAAGCCAGAAGCAAGGTGTCTGGCATGCATGGACCTTTCTGAAACTTTCCAGGTAAGACTAGAGATTGCCTAAGACCCAGGTGTAGTTTTATTACTTTATTCTACCGGTTTTCTACCTGTGGGTGAATAAGCCATACTCAGTTTATTTGAAAAAAGCTGGGTTTTGAGTTATATGTATGCAGGGGCTGGCCACCAATTTCCAGTGGGAAAGGGACCTCAGGTGCCAAACAGTTTTTAGCTGTTGTGCTAATAAAGCTGGTAACTGGAGGCTGCAGCACAAAAGCCCAGTCTAAGAGATAGAGGTAGCAAAAGGTGTCACCATGAAGGTGCATTCAAGGAGACCTAAAAGGGTGAAAAACTTAGCTCGCTCTCCCAGAGAGATGCATGGTATGAGGGGAATCTTCAGCTCTAGCACCTGGACCTCAGTGGTCAAGAAGCCTGACTACACTGCACGAGTGTTTTTACAGCACTGACCTAATGACTAAAGTCCTGCCCCAGCACACACACAGCTCACCAAGAAAGCTGGGCTGGAGGATGGAGATTCATCTTTCTCTGCTCCAAAGTCCTGATCAAAAAGACCAGTTCCACCCCTCCAAGGGACTTTCTGCATAGGGAACATATCTTGTCTCCAAAGCTAAAAAATGGGGATG
>NW_017728927.1:12917555-12957255 GCF_001723895.1 Crocodylus porosus
GTGGCAGCAGCATGTGCCACCACAAAGGGAGCCTAGCCAGCCAGAGCCATGCTCTGACTGCCAGCCAGGCTCCAAGCAGCCTGCTCAGTGCCACTGCTGGCCAGGAGGCCCTCAGGACCACAGGTAAAGCTGCTGGGGCCAGCACAGGTGCCCCACCTAAGTAACTTCGCCACACGCCAGAGGGCACCAGCACCCCTGGGAAATAGCAGCATGTGCCACTGCTATTTGTCCTGCAGGAAACGTGCTCCTGCACATGTGCACACATTGGGACATGCCTGAAGAGTGTTCATAGAAACAAGGGAACTGTTGACAGGGAAACTGCTCTGACCGGGCAATCAGGTTAATTTTTCCCAGGCCTGAGTCTAGGACAAAAGGCACGCTAAGCCATTAGAGACCAGCCTAGTAAGAAAAAGGGCCAGGAATATGTGGCAGGGCCATGTCCAGATGACCAGGGGTGTGCACTTGCAGCGGCACAAATAGAAACGGCACAAATTTGTGCCGCTACTTTGTGCCACAGTGCATGCCCACGTACGTGCGCTTTGTGTAGAGACAAATTATTCGGCTTCAGGGAAACTGCCCTTTCCCAGTTCCTCCCAGCCCCCCGTGTGCTGGAGCAGCCAAGGCACAAATGAATAGTAAAGACGCTCTGACCAGCAGTCAGAACGTCTCCCTGGAGGACCAAGCCTACATTTGTTCAGGAGCACGCTATTGTAGCATGCACCATGCTGCTTTTTTTCCCCAGTTTTGGGTTGTTGCTTTTTTTTGCTACCAAGAAATCTTGGTAACTAATTTTGCCCCTGTGCTGCAAATTTCCAACACGGAGCACATTTTAACATTCACTGTGTGCCATTTGTGGTGCCACAAAGAGGTTTGAGGTGCCAAAACTGCATGCCCTTGCTCATTTGGACGTGGCCCAGGAGATTTAGGTGAGTCTCTGGCTGAGGGAAAGACTGGGAGGAGGTTGCACAGGATCTTTGTCTCAAGCCAGAAGCAAGGTGTCTGGCATGCATGGACCTTTCTGAAACTTTCCAGGTAAGACTAGAGATTGCCTAAGACCCAGGTGTAGTTTTATTACTTTATTCTACCGGTTTTCTACCTGTGGGTGAATAAGCCATACTCAGTTTATTTGAAAAAAGCTGGGTTTTGAGTTATATGTATGCAGGGGCTGGCCACCAATTTCCAGTGGGAAAGGGACCTCAGGTGCCAAACAGTTTTTAGCTGTTGTGCTAATAAAGCTGGTAACTGGAGGCTGCAGCACAAAAGCCCAGTCTAAGAGATAGAGGTAGCAAAAGGTGTCACCATGAAGGTGCATTCAAGGAGACCTAAAAGGGTGAAAAACTTAGCTCGCTCTCCCAGAGAGATGCATGGTATGAGGGGAATCTTCAGCTCTAGCACCTGGACCTCAGTGGTCAAGAAGCCTGACTACACTGCACGAGTGTTTTTACAGCACTGACCTAATGACTAAAGTCCTGCCCCAGCACACACACAGCTCACCAAGAAAGCTGGGCTGGAGGATGGAGATTCATCTTTCTCTGCTCCAAAGTCCTGATCAAAAAGACCAGTTCCACCCCTCCAAGGGACTTTCTGCATAGGGAACATATCTTGTCTCCAAAGCTAAAAAATGGGGATGCCCCATATACTTACACTCCCCTCCACCCCAGGGGAGACCTAACTCTCCTTTTGCTTTTCCTAGCAAGGACAATAGCTCCAGATTGCCATACAGAGTATTCCAGAGTCCAATTTTCTGCTTCCTTAGGCTCTCAGCTGCCCCCATTCGAACAAAAGGGAAGGGTGACACTTTCCTACCTTGCAGGGGTCCTGGGAAAAAAGGTATCACAGACTATGCAACAGGTAGGTCTTTTGGTTGCAGGTATCTGCATAGATTCTGCACTTGCAAATAACCTTTTTCCACTCAAGGTATCTTCAGATCAAAGAACTGTTGTTTAGTGTCACCTACTAATTGCAAGAAGCAGAAGAAATCAATGCTTGGAGTACTACTGTAGAGTAAGGATCTGGCAGGGTGCTGGACTGATTTGCCTGGAATTATCATCGTTGCATGGGGAAGGGGAACTCTCACGGAGATTAAACGTAACCTTTTCTTCTGAATGATGTCAATGTATGGGGCTGTTCCCTTTGTTTAGCATCCGCTTAGCCAAGATGCTGCATTTCAGTGGATTTGTATGTTCAAAAAAATCAGAAACCTGTATTTAAAAAAAGAAAAATAACTCTTATGTGAATCGCTACCTGAACTTGCACATTTAAAAAAATGTCCAACGGATGACAGGATGTGCCTAGGGATGATGAGCACTCTCCCCCATCCTTTACAGTCTGTACACACCAGAGGCAAATTGATATGTCTGGTGGGTCCCAAAGCACTTCTCTGGAGCTATACGATATCATAAAGCATCAGTCATTGTTCAAGCAGTGATGACTCTTGTTAATTGCCACCCAGTCAAGGATTCTTGATTTGCAAAGCTGTTGAGCGCCTCCTGACATCAGCCAGCTTTGTGAGCATTCAACACCGATGATAATCAGGTTCATCTGGTTTCCAAGCACCTGCCTGCCCTCTGCTTAGCAGCATCCCAACGGTCTCCAATGGGTGTTTCTCCGGCATGTGTCCAAATGCAACTATGTCCATGATATAACAAATATTTGAAATCCATCTCCTAAATGTAGACCAATCTGCAGCCATGTGGCATATTATTAGCTCATAGCAATGTGAAAAGGACTCTCCAGCTTGGCTCCTACTCACCATTATAACCAGCTTGGCTTGAGGCTCAGGACTTCATCACATTTGGCCAGTGCAGGCTGGTGAAGCTGCAGAGCCATTCGTTATTTTGAATAACCCTTAGTACGCTTGAACTTGAAACCCATGAGGTGGGCCACCCCTTGCAACTGTCCAACATCTGCCCCCTACCTCTGCATGAAGAAGGACTAGCCATCAAATGTCTCCTTTTTTGGGGGTGTGCAATCTTTGCCTTCATCTTCCACTTGAGCTGTTTTTATTCACTCCCTGGTTTTCTTTCCTCAGCTGTTGAATGCAGCTGCCTTTTCAGGACATGAATTTGAAAAACTGTAGCAATGAACATGTTTCTTGGGCAGATTTCTCCCATTATCCAGTGTTCATGAGCCACAAGCTGTTGTTTTGCAGTGTGATGAAGGGAAGTGTGGCGAAACATAATGGAATTAAATTAAAGTGTAACAAAGGAAAGAAAGAAAAAAAAAAGAGATTTAGACAGCGAAATGGAACTGTCTTAAAGCAATCATTGGGAAAGAAATAGAGCTGGCAAGCATATTAAAGCTCACACACACCTGCTAATACATTATGATAAAGGCTTAGACAGCTAACATTGCAAAGCTATTATCTCTCTCTCTCTCTCTCTCTCTCTCTCTCACAGCCACACACACACAGAGGCTGGGGATCTTGCAGAGACACACGTTTAGAGAAAGATGTTTCCATTTCCAGTGAGATAAGGACACTTCCCAACATTAACATTCATAAGCAGCAGCAGAGAGATGGTATCAAAAGCTCAGATGACGGTGTCATCACAATGGCCCAAGAGTCTGGAGCTCCAATACCTCCCTAACTGTCTTGAGCTCCTCCGCATGCGTCTGCAGGTTGATGCCTGTCAAATTTATTATCAGGGATGGCTCCAGTGTGCCTCCTTGCCTTTCTTCTTCTTTCTCACAACAGTGGCTTTTCTTGTTTCATGACCTTTCCCTCCTGCATCGAAATCTGTTTTGCAGATCAGAACATCATCTAGCTAACAAGCAGAGTAGAGAAACATTGCCTCTTACAGGCTACTTAGCTCAGCTATTTACACAGCCCTACCACAGTCATTTATGAGAACCTCAGGATTACTAATGAGCTTACCTGTATTAATTCATTACCTCATACAAAGAACTTAAGATTTTCCCCCGTTTACAGACAGGAAACTAAGAGAAGCAGTGGCTTGTCTAAAGGTCACAGTGGGAATTGCTAGCAGAGCTGGGAATTGACCTCAGCTTTCCCAAATCCCTGCTCAATGCTTTAATCTTCTACATTCCCTTGGGACACAGTACAGACAAGAAAAAGTGGCAGTTTCTTTAACAGCCCCCGATTCTGCATAGCACCGATCAATATTCAAAGCTGCAGTGACTCATAAAGACGCCACTAGAATTGGGGAGCTCTGCTCAAAACCTAATGACACAACATGGTGTCTGGCAGAGGGGCTTCAGGGAGCAGAGGTGCTGCCAAGGTAGGAAAGGCCCAAATCCTCCTCCTAGATCCATACAACAGAAGGGAGGTTCAAGGTGCTGTGCATGTGCTAGCAACCAGAGAGCAGACTGATGCCCGCACGAGTTGACAGCACACACAAAAGCCCGTGCCACTCGATCTTCACTGCTGCCTTTACCCATGCTAGCAAGATTAAGCTGGTGCCTTCATTTTGCGGTGTGGACATACCCTCGGACTGTGCTCTGTCTGCTATGCACACCCGTACCACCATATGCCAATGGTGGGGCTGAGCAGAGCATGTTGCTGATGGTCCGTGCAGAAGAGAGCCCCCCTCACCCTCTTCGAGGCCGGTGTCTCTGCAGTGCTAACAGGAACCAGGGGGCACGTGTCATAGAGCAAGCAGTTGGCATTCAGCCGCTGAAAGCGAACACGCACGGGCTTCGATTCTCCTCTGCTCATGTTGCAGAAGGATCAGCCAGCCTATCGACTGCGGTAGGGTGATTCTGATTTATATCAGCGTGAGATTGGACGAAAGCCCCCAGGGAACAAATACAGTCCAGGTGAGGCTGTGGTCATCGCAGGCGCTGTCATTCCATCGACTTAATGGAGTTACTTCAAATTTACTAGTCTAAGCTGGATCAGGTGCCGGAGAGTAAGTCCAGAAGTGCCATTTTTATATAGTTAAATTTATACCTGAAAATAAACGCTGCCACAGATCTTCCCAAGAGCTCCTACCATCCGCGCTCTCAGCAGACTTCCTGTGAAAGGATGGCATTCTCATTAGTGTTTTTGGGTGACCTTCAAGTCTCTATATCTGATGCTTTTCAGCCACTTGTCTGCTCCACATGCCCTGTCTGGCACTGAGGGCACAGCTGTATCTCTAAAGGACTCTTCAGTGATGTGCACATCAGGTATTCAGCTGCCCTCCTGTTGTCTGGTCTTTCCTGAGAACATGCTGCAGTGTGGCGAAGCCCAGCCCCTCGCAGAGCTCATTACAAGAATAAAAAAGAAATTGATTTATAGCCCCCGGGGTTTTGTTAGGTCTTTCAGGACTCGAATCCCAGGTAGTCACGAAATAGCCAGAGCAAGGCCAGCGAACGCCATCAGACTGCAGGCTGTCAAAATGAATCTATGGGGTCCACCAAGGATCCAACGCACTGAGTTAGAGCAAGCATCTGTGGGTAGATGTGATATCTTTTATTAGGCCAACCGAGGAGTTCTTGGCAAGCTTTCGGGCGCAGACACCGTTCTTCAGGCATAGGGGGTCTTTCCTGTTCGGAGACTCCAAGGAATGAAAGAAGCTAAAAGAGTGACAGGAGGCGAATGAGTTGGAGCAAAGCTGTTATCGCCACACTCTCACGCATCTTATATTCATATTCATATTCAGAGATGCTAGGGTCGGAAGGGACCTCAACAGATCATCGAGTCCAGCCCCCTAAAATAATCAAAACATCTGCGTGCAACTTCCTTCCTTCAATTTGCTTTCGCAAAACCTGCCTTTTTTGGAGGTTCTCCAAGAAATGCTTCACTAAATTCAAACATTTGAGTTTGTCTTATTTTCATTATGTTAATAAAGCGTGCGGCACCCAGGTTCTAAAGGAGGCTAGCAGCAGACAATGACCAAGAAAAACACAAACTGCTGATCACCATTGCCGATGTATAGACACTACTATGGAAACAAAACACACTGGGGGTGAGTACGGATGATGCTGGGAAGACCTTATAGCAAACAACTCGCATTCTTGGTTTCCCAGCCATTAGCAGAGGGCACTTGTGGATCATAGCTGTGAGAACCGAGTGCTGCTGAGCAGAACTGCTTAGGCCCTGCTCAGGCCCTCCAGTCGTACATATAACCCAATATAATAATTATTTCAGGTTTACCTAGGTGGTTTACCAGTGTAGCAATTGCGTGCCCTACATGGGCCTACCTGGATACCTGATGCCAGGTTGTAGCCGTATTGGTCTAGAGGAAAAGGCAATCAGGACTTGTAGTAGAGATGATATCTTTTATTAGACCAACTAGATTTTTCCAAAAAAAAAATTCTTTAATTGCAAGCTTTCAGGCACAAACACCCTTCATCAGGCATTGGAGAAAAGATTGCAAAAGTTCTCCTGGGTAGAAATGAAAGTTCATATTTCATGGCAATCCTATTAAATCTGAACTTTCCCCGTGGGCTTTCCTCCAATCTCATAGAAATCCTATGAAATGTGAACTTCCATTTCTACCCAGGAGAACTTTTACAATCTTTTCTCCAATGCCTGATGAAGGGTGTTTGTACCTGAAAGTTTGCAAAGATTTGAAAAAATCTTGTTGGTCTAATAAAAGACAGCACCTCTACTATGAGTCCTGGTTGCCTTCTGCATAGGCATTACATTTCCATTAGAGATGTTTCACAGCGGGCATGATGTTTGCAGAGAGGAAGTGGAGTCAAAATGAGATTTGCAGAATAAATGGATAGGGTGCCCTGGAGAAGCATGTTCCAGGACAGGTACCAAGCAGATCAATTGCTATTACTCTTCAGCCGGGAGAGTTTTTTATTTAGTCAGGCTAAAGAACAGCTAGCCTCCTTGGTTTTATCTGAAAAACTGCCCTCCTCAAGTCCAGACAGGAAAGCTCAAGAGCCAGCAACAAATTGATATGTTTGCTGGAGAGATGGTAGCAACAATTTTATGTTTGTTGGAGAGATGATAGCATATTTCTAGTGCAGGTACTAGAAAACCAGAACTCCTAGGGACAGCAAATGGCTCTTTCCGAATCCTCTGAATCCACAAAGCAATAGCGCCAAATTATGCCTGGAAATATGAGAGACGATGACAGGTGAAAGGACCCCGGTAATTCTGGAAGCACTGGAGCAGTTGTGAGCTTCAACTCTCTTCCACACTGAGCAGAGTTAAGCGACATCACTCCCTTCATCGCTGAATCCTTCCAAGGAAGCCTGGACCTGGAGCAGCTGGGAGCTTCCTCTGTGCACAGCCATCACCTGCTTCAGCGATACGCAGAGCATCGTCCATGCCCATTGACTCTCGGTGTCCCTCATCATGCAGAATTGACTCCCTCCTGGCCAACTAGCTTTTGACAAGGCTGTAACATCCCTCGCCAGCAGTTGGCAGTGCCAGTTTCAGATCATCCTGCTACAGGCCACCAAATGGTCTCGAAAGGAAACTTCTCTCCCTCCTTTCCCTGCCCCCAGGCACTGCGTCCAATATACTATTGAGAATCTCCCAGCATTGAAGCAACCTGACTGCCTGAGGAAGTTCACAAGCTAATTTCATCCAGATAAACTGATTATTTGCTGCCCCATCATATACCATGAATACCTGAACAATAAACCATTGACACACGCCCGATTCGTTTCGGGAAACCACTGGGGAAAAACCCCCAGTGACCGGCAAAAATAACCCGAACGCTGAGCACTTCTTGGAGTGGTAAACATTCATATCTCGCTCCAGCAGAGCTCCAGCAGTGAGAAGGATAGAAACAGAGTGAGAAAGAGGAAAATTGTGTTTCATTTATAATCCTCCATTTCTTGCACACACCGGTGAGCCTGAGCATGTTTGGTCAAGAGGCTTTCATCCCCGGGGATACATGCTAATAGGCTGTTTTTTCGAGTCCTTCCTTTGTTGAGAGGAAAGCTAAGTACTTTCCTTCCAATTTCTTGGCATTCTGTGCTGAGCAAGAGAACTAAATGGGATCAGTCGATGGTGCATTTTTAGAAACACAGGCTCAGATACGAAGGCTGGAGTTTCAACCTGCTTTGATTACAGAAAGAAGAAAAGTCAAGTAGCTAGGAAGAACAAGTGTCCAGGGGAGATCGTGTCTTCTGTCGGTAGCTGCAGCTATTCTGAGAGCTCTGAAATCCCGGCTCCCTTGGAGTGCCACTGCAAAGCCTGTGCATGGGGGGCAGGTTTGCCAACACGGTGGGGAGTGCTTTTTTACTTGCCTGGGTGAGCAGCTCAGTGGCACCTCGTGCTGGCTGGATTTTCACAAGATCCAAATGGAGTTTTTTTTAAAAAACGAAACCTGAGAGGCTGCGGATGGGAGCAGAAGTCCACAAAATAGTGAAACACATGATTATGTCTCATGCTTGTAACTCCTTCGCCGCAGCTTTGCGAGGGGCGATTATTATTATTGACTATTGTTCATACGGGAAGCTTTTGCCACGAGAAGCAGCAAAGGGCAGCTGCTGTGGGAGAAGACACGAAGCAGATCGGGATGCTAATCTGCACCGTGGGTGACGGGAGCTCAGTCTGACCTTTCCCCACCTTCCACCTGCATGGAGGGCAGGGTGTAATGGCTCCGCAGCACTTGCAGAGCTACAGGTAGCCAGTGGGAGACACCTCTACCCCTTTCCTCCCTTGTGCCACCGTGCAAGCTGGGCACTACTTTGGTTCCTGTGAAGTGCAAGACCTTTGCCAAGTGCTTCACAGAGGCATCAGGCTGAGCTGCCAGCCCAAAGGGGGTAAAATCTAAAAAACGTTAAAGCAGGAGCAGGTGGATTGGGGCCATAGAGATCCTGGTGCAAGAAGCAGAGAAATTAGTTGTTCGCATGCCTCTGACAGCACTGCAATTTCACCTCACCCTTTCTTTTCCCGCAATTACCCGTTCTTTAAATTACACACATTAGCTCTCCTCTGGTCTGCTGGCCCCAGAGTCACTGAAGCATTAAAACGATCCATACAGTACTATCCACATATACGTGCGGCAAGCAAAAATAAACGCTTTGAAAACACCCACCAGCAGTGCCTGTGGTTAGAGGTAAATGCAAGGGCAAATTAAAGAGGGAAAGCAGGGAGGGAGGAGAAGACAATTAACTCAACTCATCTCGGCTGGAGCTTGATGATTTAGTGCATTGACAGGAGAATGAAATCCCACTCTAGTACGCTGGCTATTTATTAGCAGCTTGCATTATGCAAAACCACCAAGACAAGTAAAGGAGAGCAAAGAGGAAGACGGAAACCAATTAACAGCATACAGGGGGATAGGCTTGTCTGCCTCCAGGACTGTCTCCAAGCCCAGAACTGGACACCAAAGGGCCTCTCTGTTGGAAAGTCTATGGCAAGAGACTGAACGCCTTCAGCCCTCTTGAACTTCACTAGGGGCCAGGGGCCAGATTCTGGCCTCCACGCCAGCCCCTTTCATCCCTCTGGCCCTTTGGTATGTTGGTGGAAAACCAGAGCAGGCTCCCCCAGCTCTATGCCATGCCCCTTGGTATGAAAACCAGAGGGGCTGGGAGGGAGCTATGCTCTGGGTAGACCTCGGATGTCTGAATGGCCCCATGGGGGCGATTAGTTGTTGCCTTACACGGCAGCCCTGAGGCGCTCTGGAGCAACCATGAATCTGGCTGTAAATTATTACCCGAACAGCCAAGCGCATAACCTTCTTCTACACCTGTGGGTCCCGTGCCCTGCCTTCACACACCAATTGCACACCAGTGACTTCCTGGCCTTTACTCGAGCCACTCCTCATTCCCCAGAGTGTCTCTGCTTTTCAACCTCTCATAAAGAACCAATGTCTCCTTTCTACTTCGGGTATTGTTCTACTTCACCCTGCAAAATTTTAAAGCCACTGACCCTGGGCAGCTCCTCTTTCCATGTCTCTGAGACAATCCTTCTTAATAATGGAAGAGAAATAATGAACGTGTAATAGGTTTCAAAGTCAAGGTCATTTCCTCTGAGTTACTAGATGGCATATAAAGGCTTCTCTCCCTGACTAACGAGATTATTACGCGAGATGCTTATTATGCATGTGAGAAACTTCTCGAGTTTGGACAGGTGGCATTAAAGGCAGATGTAAATCCTCAGCTTCCCCCCTCGCACAGCCCCCATACCGTCCTGTACAGAGTTACAACCAGGAGGAAGCCGTCTCCCTCCAACCAGCTAGTACCTTAATTAGCTGTTTATAAACTGCCCGGCTCTCTTGAATCCCAGTGCAATGCTTTCTTGTGGAGTAAAATATGTTTCTTAAGAAATAGCCCAGGCCAAATCACACGACTCCCCAAGGCAAAGAGAAACAAAGTTCTTCCCGAAGTGTCAGATTTTGTGGGCATCGCATGTCTTCTCTTCTCTAATCCTTGTAATCTTGGAGTAAGAGCCCCTTTCCAGAGCCACGGATAGAGACCTCGGCTTCACATTTGGCAGCTGCAGAAGCAAAAGATGGCACAGCGACAGGCATCTGTCTCATTTGTGGGTTCCACCATACAGTTAGGCCCTGCTGACAAATGCATTTAATTAAGTCTGCAAAATCACATCTGCAATGCTGCACATTTCCAGGAGCTATACCTGAGCCTCAACTGTAAAAATCAAGCCTTTAATATTAGCGTGACTCATGTTCCTACACTTGCCTTTTTATATGCTGATAGGCCTGCCTGCCTGGTCAGTGTGAGATGTACGGATGTCAAATGTGCCGGGCAAGTACATTATGAATAAGTTACTGTAGCTCCCTCTTGGCTCTTTCAACCAGGAAGCAATCACACTACTCCTTTCTCCATGACACCCAGGAAGCTAGTAATCACCTCTGCACCAATTCCAAAGTGAGGTTAAAATACACATTCTTCAAGAATGAAAGCCCCAATGTTTCCCATAGTTTGCACTTTGCATGTCAGTAGATTTCCTTCTGTGACTGGAGGGTAATAAATATTAGAGACATAGGGATGGAGGAAGGAAATCTATAAGGAAAGTAAATTATTGTGAAGAATAACTTGCTGCAAATCTCAGACAACCAAAGGTTCCAGAGGTCCAACTTTGATACCCCAAGAAAACCAAACCAACTCATCTTCACCCCAAACTGGAAGCTAGACATCTGTCTGCTTTACAAATCAAAAGCAACATCTTTCCATCTATGGAGAATCTATCTTGTCCCTTCAAAATAGTGTCTTTTCTCCTACTGTAAACTCTACAGGACATGAGGGAAAGGCAATCTTAGCCGTGGGACACAGTGCACAATACAATAACGCCCAATCTTTAAAATCAGCACATCTCAGTAAAAGGAACACAAACTTTAGAAGTACAGCAATAAAAATACAAGATCACCCCTAAATTACAGCCTCTAAGAGAATGAGAGAAGGAAGAAAAGAAAGAAATGCAGTTCAGAAGGTGAGTAAGGAATATATGATTTCATTTGGGCAATAATGAAACTTTCTGTCACATGCATTTTCTAGGTTGTACTGCCAGGCAGGAAACAGCCTGCATAATCAAAATATTTTTGCTACATAGCAAATATTCTAATTTTGAACTCACATGGCTCAAGGCATCTGTAACCAGCACAGGTTACAAGAAAGGAAATATCGAGCTCTTCAACTTGGCCAGATGTATATAAACAAACCAGATTATGTCTCTTCATACTAGCAGCACTCAAATATACTGAGTGACAGCCTGAAAATAGAAGGTCACCAAAGCCCTCCTCAATGCACTACTCAGCTAAACGTCCATATATGTTCCACAAGTACGTAGATTCTTTAGATGAGAAGACTAAGGGGACTTGGTTGTTGGATGGCCAAATGCCATGTCCATTTGCTGGCCAATGTCTTTTGCTCAAAGTTTAATTAAGGACTTTATGTCTTTGCACCCTTGCCAAGTCAAATTCTGAGAGACCCACAGCTTGAAATAAGCAATGACTTTGCAGAGGTCGGGGGGAGTGTTAGGATTTTTATCTTGTTATATGATTCCTCTAAACACCACCTCCAAAAGTGCAATGGATTCAAATGCTGACTACTCAGCTAGTTGCTGATATATAAAGACAATGAGCTTCAGGGCAGTGTATTACATGTAAAAAGTGCCTAATTCACTTAGGAAGCTGCATCCCATTCTTCAAAACTGCCTTAAGCACAAGGGGCCAGACTGTACATAGATGCCTACAGATAGATGTACCTACAGAAGGTACATAGCTGCCTGAAGATGCAGATAGATGCATAGTGAGATTTTCAGAAGTCCATAACTGGTGTTGTTTCAGAAAACCTCCATAGGCACCTCTCAAAGTACCTTTGAAAATCTGGGCCTCAGGAGTCAGGGAGTCAATGTCTCACTGGAAGTCAATGGGACT
Source organism: Crocodylus porosus (assembly GCF_001723895.1). Classification (NCBI taxonomy): domain Eukaryota; kingdom Metazoa; phylum Chordata; order Crocodylia; family Crocodylidae; genus Crocodylus; species Crocodylus porosus. The sequence continues at coordinate 12,929,810 of NW_017728927.1, forward strand.
TAGGCACCTAAGGGTAAGATGTTCAAAAATACCCATGCAATTTAGGAGCCCAAATCCTATTGACTTTCAATTAGACTGATGCTAAGAGCCTAAGCCCAACTCAGAATGGGACTTAGCTTCTTGAGACACTTTGTCTGTTCTATAGTTTTTACCCGCAGTCAGTTTGCAGTATGGGACCTGGGTTATTTTGAGAACTGTATCCCTGGAGCGGTATTTTGCCAAAGCAAGTCAGAATTCCTCTGCAGAAGTGGTCAGCTGAAATTCCCCAGCAGGTCACTAGATGGCAAGTCATCATAAGGCAGAGGGGATTTAACAGCTGGAGCTTCATTTACTATTTGTTGTCCTCTCTTCCAGCCTCCCTGAAGTTGGACAGTGGGGTCTGGGTCATTCCCATTTTGCTCGAGTTTTGATTTATTTCTTGTCAGTGCAGCTGGGGTTTTAGAGTCAATATACACGCGACCAGACTGATGGGCTTTCTGCTGTACTCCCTTTCCCCCTCATTGCCTCTGGCCAAAGTGTTTTGTAGACATGCAAGCATTCTCCTTTTGAGCAGTCCTCCTTCTCAGGCTACATTTACACTGTGGCTTCGACAGAAGTAAGCAAAGTGGTTTTACAACAAAGCGTAAGAACCTGTTTTCACACATAACAGATGGCTGAGGTGCTTTGCCAGCAGTGGCTGTACTGACTCCTTGCAAGGTCCAGGAGAACTGCATCAGAAGGGCAGTGAAACTGGGGCTTTCCACAACAGTCTCCATACAAGGGATTGGAAAGCCACAAGTATTACAACTGCTCTGGTTCAGCAGATCTCACAATGCACTGCTCCAACCAAAAACTCAGCTTCAGCCTCGTCTCCAAACTGTGGTGCTAGGCTTCAAGTAATGGCAATTCTGATTTCCAGAAAGCCTTTGCAACACAGGTGATCTGAAGAACCACACAGGAACAGTGGTGTCCAAAACCTCTTCCCGACTAGGTATATACTACACCCAGGACCCTGCTACATATACATACCAGTGCTGCTCTCATGGGGCTTCAGCATCCTCTGCATCACAGACGATGGAGAGTGGCATTAGAGAACTCAGTATTTAAAGGGATACTCTTTTGTTTCTAGATACAACAGTCATGGCTCTAAAGGGACAAAGCGAACAAACCATTCATTAGGGCTGTGCAAAATGGCACCGTTCCATTTCGTCTTGTTTCAATGGTTCAAGGGAACAGTGTTTCATCTCAAATTTCATTTTGAGTTTCAGTGGTTCAAGGGAACAGTATTTCATCTCAAATTTCATTTTGAGTCAAAACAGCCATTCTGTTCCATCAAAACAGAAAGGCTGTTTTGACAGTGGTTCAAGTTTTGCTGGGGATGGGAAGTCAACCCAGCAGGGCTGACTTCCCATCCCCAGCGCTAGATTGCACCAGGGCGGAACGGAGCCCAGCTGGGCTGCTTCCCAGCACCCCGCGCTAGATCGCACCCCACCCCGGCGTGATCTAGTCTGAGGGATAGGAAGTCAGCCCAGCTGGACTGACTTCCCATCCCCAGCCTATGGTTGAAATGTTTAGACTTTCAAAATGTTTTGACAAGCCTCATTTTGTTTCGAGGCTATTTTGACAGCCTTTGTTTCATTCCGATTTTACTGTTTTGACCCCAAAATTGGCCGAAACAGCATCAGAACAAAACAGCCGGTGAAATTTCGCACAGCCCTACCATTCATTTGGAAATAAAGGCTGTACCTCTGCATGTGTCTCCACCTGGCAATGCCTCTGACTTCTTCAGCCACATCCTAGCTCAGTGACCCCTGGCTGCCCTGAGGTACAGGCATCCCATCCTCGTCAGGGTTAAAATTGGTTATGTTAACAGTGCTTAACCCCACGGGGGGACTTGTGTGCTTTTTGTAACAGCTCCTCCACTAGCAATCAAATCAACTCTGTCAGACAGCAGAGCCCTAGTTATCACCTGCATTCACAGGGCTCCAGTTTCCTTGTGTAACAGAGGCCTGTTCAGAGGTCAGACACTTGCACGGGTGGTAAGTCAGTAGCAGAAGCATGAGGCTATTCCTCCCTAGCCAGTGCCGGCCACCTGCTCCTTGAAGAGCAGTGCATGCACTAGTCTGTCCAAGACCACAGAGGGGAAGCTGCTTTCACTTGTTCTCTCTGCTACTGAGACTATCTTCTTTTTGGTTTCAATTTTACCCAGGCTTTTTTCACCTACCGAGAAGCAAGGGGGTGGGTTGGCTGCCCCAGGCATAAAGAAAAAGGGAACCAACTGGTTTGACTCACGCAGGTGGTCAGCTTCACAGCTCTCCTCCTGCGGCTCTCTGCAACCCAGTGCTAGAGCAGAACCGACTGTGTGAGCTTTACTTTAGCGATATGCCAGTCCAGTAGCTCTGTGCAAGATGAGATTTGTTTGCTGAACAAGTATAATGCACTGCACGGGTGGCTCCTAGAAGCCTGGCAGGGATAAATGCATCCTTTTGTTTTGGTAATGCCACCTTGGTTTTTTTCATGGAGCACTGTGGCAGCGAAGCGGGGGAGAGGGGTGCAAGGGCATGCTTGTCTATTGGAGATGACTCCTAACTCTCTCTCCTCTCAACCTCAAGGCAAAGTAGGAGACTACAGTCACTGTGCAAGCAGCCAGTACCTGACTGAGATAGCAGCTGTCCAGGGACTCTCTCACAGGAGTTAAATAAATTGGATGGCAGCCTGTGTTAACACTCTACCTGCTGGCACATTGTGACAATTCTTGATAGCACGCTGTACACATCATCTGTTCACAGGCCTAATAACAAAAGCACCTAGTGATTTTCTCTTCCCTTACCATATGCAAGATGTCGTTGATAATTTCATCCAAGCCAAAGAGAGTTTTCTGGCGGGGGCGGAAATGGCAAAACCAGTAATAATCTTCATGATCAGCTCAAGAGGCAATGGCCTCTCCAGATCTGGGTAGCCAATGATGGAAATGGTATGAAAGTGAGCAGCTGGTGGGAGGCAGGCCCCCAGATCAAGTATCTGGAGAAGGAGAAGGCCACCAGGCTGGTAGATTGGTTCATCTTACATGGGGTGGGTCCACGTGCACGATAAGAAAGAAGCAACTCCTGGATCCAAGGTCTGAGACAGATGCTGCATTAACTGGTTTGAGCCAAATCACATAAGTCTGATACTACATTCAACCAGGTTTATCTCAAACCGGTTTCAGCCATTTTCAGACTGGTTTATGTGCACGGAACAGCTGTTCTGCTACAGGTTCAAAACAGTTTCTGAGCACTTAAACCAGTTTATGTGTAATGTCTGTCCCTAGCCTAGGTGATACAGAAGTTAGAGCTGCTCTCGTTAGCTTGGGCAGAGGTTGGATGTGCTGTGCCCCAGCACGGGGCAGGACCAAGCCTGAAAGGCAATTTGTTAAAGGGTTTCCAAAGGGGTCTTGAAGCCCAGCCAGCAGTTGGGTCAGGAGCAGAGTTCCCACCCCACCTTTCCCACAGGAGCACATGACATCCTATAGTCCAGTCTCCCACACAATTTACAATCCCCACTGCCATTCACTGCCCACACGGGGATTTATGCTTCAAAAATTTGCCCAGAAGGTCATTTGCTGATGCGGAAGGACCTGGTTAGCTTCTTCTCCTTTCACCACTTGGACCCCAGTGTCTCTCCAGTGACGTTAATGATGCTACATCAGATTTACAACAACGTGAGTGACAGCAGACTCAGGCCCCCGGGATAGTGATTACTTAGCTGATGATGATACACTGAGTGGGTAGGACCAGGACCCTCACTGTGGGGCTGGGCTGAACTGGAGAAGCAATGCAAAGAGGCAGCTGGCACTGCACGCATCCTGCGAACAATGAGAGGAAATTGCTTTCAAAAACACATCAACCTTCACCTTTCATGAGAACAAAAACAAGCCCCTTCTCCCTCCGCAGCCCTGACACTGCCTAACGTTCGTTCTCAGTGAACAAAGCCCTGCGATGGTGAGATAAAAGGAGTGGAGGTAGAGAGCTCAGGCCTGGGGGTCAACTGTATTAAAACAAATGAATAATTCAGTGAGGAGATGATTACACTCCATGCGACAAAACATCCCAGCCAGCTTGGGAAATACAAAAACAAAATATCTGCCCTAGCTGCTCCTGTACCAGCTATGCACCATCCCGTCTGGAAAGTTGTCTCCAGTTTCCTACTTAGTCCTCACTGATCAGCCTTTAACAGTTGCTTTTTTTTCCCAGCGAGATGCATTGATGGAGCTCCGTAGATGACCCATTCAGACTTACGCCCCCCTCAGACTTCCTCGCCAGCTTGCACAAGCATGCTCATACATGCTGGCATTCGCTCCATCACACGGGATCCCAGAGTTACCGACATGGATGCAGTCACGAACTCAGCCTGCTCTGCCCAATTTCGGAGCTCTTTTTGTCCAGCTGATCCAGCACAGGGGCTCCAAAGTGTGACAACAGTGGAAAAAATGAATAGAATAATAGTACGGAGGCAGCCATAAAGTACTTTGGCACCGTCGTTCACATAAGTACTCTGGCAGGATTATCGGTTCTGGTAGCGCTGTGCAGAGCTGTGATAATGATGATGAGATGTACACGATGGCTGTTGGAAGGCTGGTAGTCATTTATTATACTTGTCTACCTGAGATGGTGCCGTAGTTGGCATGGCATATTTCGGGGTGATGGGAGCAGGCAGGCATTTTCTAGCTCTGGGGGTTAAACATAAAGCAGTAATAATAGCACGGTGGTCCGATGAAATCTGTGAGGCTGTTGGGCCCAAGGGCACAGTGACACGATGTTTTAGTGGGGTGGTGATGGTGACTGCAGCAGACTGATGAGATTCATCTAAAAGGTGAGGCTTTAGACCTTCTGAATTAAACCAAAGCAACCTCTTCCCACAAGCGGCACTCTGAATCTGAATTAACCAGGGCTTGCAGATGCTCACCTTGTGCAGCTAACACACATAACTCAAGTGACAGGACCGATTTTAAATTGACCTTAGCACATCCACACAAGAGGGTGCACTCATTTTGGGGGCCACCTCTGTGTCTAGAAAGGACAGTGATTCCACTTGTGCCGAGCGTGTTTGGATGATTGTGATGCATTTAGAGACTGCGCGTCGTGATGCCGCTTGCATTTCCGCTAGAGTCCATCTCCCCTGCAAGAGAGCAGTCTCCATCCCAGAGATGCGTCTGGAGCCCTGCTACTCAGTCACTAGTCCTGGCTCAAGAGTGAGGACAGCAAGCTGTCAAGTGACAAGGGACGATGACACAGGGAACCTCATTCATATTTCCTTCATAGAATTAATCCCTATTCCATACAGTGCAGCTGGCAGGGATATAAAGGGCAGTCTCCTGGCCCCAGCAGGCGCTGTCCCAGCTTTGCTCTCCTCAGGAGCAGTGTTAGCCACCGCCAGACCGGAGGCTCTGGGACTGCCATACAACTGGTGTGCACTCAGGAAGGACGGACTCCTCCTGCCCCAACTGCTGCAGCTGCTGGGGAGGTACGAGCAGGTTCCTCTCGAGCAGCTCTGTTCCCCCCGCCCCAGCTCTGCGCCACTGTTAGTCCCTGCCTGCGCTTGCCATTTTCTTATCCTGCAGCAATCAACGGCTCCGTGTGACTGGAGGATCTCGCACTTCCAGCTTTTAATACCTCGTCAATCATTTTGGTCTTCCCTGCCAAAAGCGCTCCCTGCCTTGGCCATAAAGCATCACGCACAGCGCTGCTCCTTGCAACCCGGCTGGGCAGAGCTGGAACAAGCCAATGGAAATTTCATCTCAAAGGCTGTTTCCTTTAAGCCTGTGAGCATGCCTCCGTCGGTGCATAAAGTCATGATTCTTTATGCTTCCCCTGAGACTTTATCAGTGGGGTCTCAGAGCCCTTTACAATGGCATAGACCTACCCGCCCTGATCACTGATGGAAAATCAGGGGCACAGGAAGGAAGGCAAGTGCCATTTGTCCACAGTCAGGAGCAGAACGGACAAAAGACAGGTCTCCTGACTCCCTGTGCTACCTGCTCTATTTTGGCAGCTGCCAGGGCAGTCAATTCTGGGCCATGCGGCTGCCATGATTTCTTCCAGGTGACTGCAGGTCCAGCAGCGGGTGGGAGCTGGGCTGGGATTCTGGTGACTCAGGCTGACCCTCAAGGACAGGAGACTTGAAATGGAGGGAGAGAGAGGGGAATGTAGGGGCAAGGGCTTTAAGCTCTCACCCACCCCTTGAAAAATGTCAGCAGTATGACTTTACCCACTTGTGGGCATTTGTATCTTAACAGCACTGCAGACAGATCCCTTCTCTGCAGAGGAACTTGCCTCTTCAGATAGGGTCTCCCACCTTTTAATCCATATGATTAAGAACATCCATCGCAGCAGGGTATAATCTGACTAAGAATCAGCCCCAGGGGAGAACTGTTGGCTCTACAAGATCAATGAAATCCAATAACCTCATCCACCAATAGATCAGGACAGGAGAACTGCTGCTTTGTCACAGGCAAGTGTTCAAGACCATAGAGAACAACTGATGCATATAGCTCAGGGGTGGGCAAAGTGCAGCCCGCCAGGCCATTCTATGTGGCCCGTGGGGCCCCTAAAAAATTTAGAAAATTAATATTTATCTACCCCTGGCTGCCTGTCATGCGGCCCTCAATGGCTTGCCAAAACCCAGCAAGTGGTCCTCCGCCCGAAATAACTGCCCGCCCCTGATATAGCTGGTAATAGGAGGTGGGTCTTCCTAGCAGAGAAGGGCTCTGAGATCAAGGAGCCTGCAATGCTGGATTGCTATCTGACCGTCCCTAAGAAGACCATCAAAAAGAACTGATTCATGTCACATGGCTAAATTATTGTGCTTGCTCCCTTAAATTTTGGTAGACTCTTGCAAATACTCACTGATTGCAACGAGGGCTGATAGCACTGACGAGAACCAGGCATTGCTAGACAGTGTTACATTCCCTTTCTTCCTGCGGCTCCAGACCTGGGCGCACTCCACATGGCGCGAGGGCATCGTGCAGGGAGACCAGCATCAACTCCTCTCACTTGGAAGCAGAACTGGCAGAACAACACACAAGCCAGTCATTTTTTCAACAGATTTTGCCTCTTTCTCTGAAAAGCTGGCTGCAAATTTCTAACAAGTGCCGCAAACGTGTTTGTTTTTTCCAAATCATGATGGTATGGAACATCATCCATCAACTGTTGCTCGCCTCTAGCTCGTCCATGAGCACTTCACTAAAAACGCCCATTAGCAAGGCTGTACAGTTAGCTTTGCATGGTCGCTCAGCTCATGCAATCGGTTGGTTGCATTCCCCGATTAGATAATGGTAATTCTTAGAAATTAGTTTCTAAAGTAGCTGGGTTTACAAATTCAAGCTATACTTTTCCTAAACATTCTCCCACATTAGCTGATAATTAGTTGGTTTCTGTGTGGAAATTCAATGGCTGAAATATTTAGAGGTGCTGGACTGGACACCAAGATGACGACCAGCACCCGGATCTCAAATTGAAGCATGTCCCACTGAACAGGGGAACTGCACTTCATGGTGCAACGTGACTATTGTATGTCCTTTGTCCACGTACTTGCTAAATATCCATTCAGAGACACACATTATGCTGGCCTGAGGTCTTCTGCAGAGAACAACCTACTGGCAGGAAAAAGGGACCAGCGCCTTAGCTCAGACTTGGAGCAAACAGTAGGACAAGGTTTGAGAAGACCTCTGGCTAGTTCTGTTTCTAAGGTAATCCTGCCCTCTGCCGGTCCAGACCAGGCACAGGCATGGAGGGCTAAGCCGTGACTGCAGGTCCGCTCTCCGGATATTAGTTTCTTACTCCAACAGGTTCAGGGGCTTGGGTCTGGGTTTGCCAGGAGGAAAAGCCATGAGAGACGGTGATGCATGGAGTATTCTCTCCCTTCGGATGTGGGTAGGGGCAGCTACCTCTGTGGGCTTGTTCGACAAGTCTGGACCGTAACTCGGGGTTGTGTTGAGGGCAAAGATGAGAGTTTGGACCCTATCCTGGAGGACCTTCCTATCACAAGGCAACACTGAGGCAGGTCTGAGCGCTCACATGAGTATGCAATTAGCCAGGAAATTAACAGAGATCCAGGAGGGGGAAACGCCGGACTGAGAGCTGGCCTGTGCCCTTGGATTTATAAAATGAATCTGTTGTTATCCTGGGCTTAAAACTACCCTCCTCCTATTCTAGCTTGCTACGATTAGGGCCCTTGAAAAATTACTAGGTCTTGATTTCTGTGGCATATCTTTTTTCCTTCTACTTTTTCCACCTCAGTCCCTGTCTCCTCCCTCCAGCAGCCCCAAACAGAGCTTTAAATTGTGTCAGATGCAAGACACTTATCTTATCCAGTCTTTATGTCTTCAGTGCTGGAGAAGTTGGACTGTTTGGTGTTTGCAAGATGCCTATCAGCTTTGCAGTTCCAGTCACACTGTATTTAAATTCAGATTCCCCCATTTTGCAGCTCGGGAAACTGAAGATCTGAGAAGTGAAAGGACTTGTTGAATGAGCATCGACTCCTGAGATGATGGCAGAGCCAGGAACACAGCTCAGGGTTTTCTAACTCTTAGTCCTACTCCCCAGGAAAGTTTTTTTAATTTCCGAGAAGGGGAAAGGAAACTCCCTGAAGTGTCGGGTTGATTAGTCATAAACTGCCATTTAAGCAGTGTAGAGAGGGCATTTTCAAGTGCCCTCTCACTTATTTCTTCACTTAGGTCTTTACAAAATGACTCTTTGCAGACAGGAAGAGGATGAGAAATGTCATTCAGAGGAAGGGAACCCTTAGAAGTCAATAGGCTGCCAATTAACCTGTAAAATGCTGGTGTTTTCCACACTGCCTAATGAGGGAAAAAAACCAAAGAGAGTTTACTTCTGCAGAAATGACAAAAGGTTCAGGCCCAATGTCATCTTTCTGAGTTCAGGTCCCAGTGAGGCTTGGCTCCAAGATAATCAGGAAAACGTGCTCCTGTTAGCAAGGCTGCTGCATGCTCTACCGCACAGCAACAGTGTAGAGAGGACCAGGCTAGTGACACATCTCGGAGGGGAAGGCCACCAAGTTGCCTGGCAAACAAACCTCCACTTCTTGACCTTTAGGCCAGGGAGAAACAAGAGATCTTGTCTTTTTTACCTTTGTGCCTTTGAACCAAAATCATCATCATCATCACCCGAGTTGGCTTTATGGATCAAAAGTCATAGACACAAAAGCCATGGCATTTAAAGCTATCGTTCCCCTCGCAGTGCCACGCAGAGCCCTCACATTGAGTTTTCAGTTGCTGATGTGATCAGGTGTAGTTAAGTATAAAAGCTACGTCAAGCCAAGAGTTACATTCATGGAGGGAACCAGAGCTGAGGTGCATATCAGTTCCACCCTGGCTGTCTGCATCAATACCCAGTTCTTGCATTACAAGCATCAGCCATTGACACTAATGCACTACCGACCTGCCCCTGCAAGAGGCTGATTGTGTCCTAGGCCACACCAGAAGCTAGTGGCAGGCCTGGGAGTAAAATCCAGGATACCAATTCTCCTGGCTCTTGTGCAATAACCACCAACTCCTGCCTCCTGTCAGAGGGCCCTCTTCTGGGAAGCCCCATGTCCCTTCAGGTCTCACTTCAGTGCTTATTCAGGAACAAAGCAAGGAACTAAACTTTTTAAGCATGAAAAACCACCTTTATCCTCCCTAGGCCTGAAATTCAGGCTTCACATGAAAAAGGAACAGGGGAAAAAACCGGGTCATACCCAGTTCACTCTCCCTTTCAGCATCCGCTCTCTGCCACTGTGACATAGGACGCCGGGCAAGATGGCCCCATGGTCTGCCCCAGTAATGCCAAGTCTTATGTTCTTGCCCTGTCTGTGCTCTCCTCCCCAAACCCTCAAACTGGGACTGGGAGTAGTCTAAGCAGATAAAACAACAACATCAGCCTGCAGGTTAACCTCTCTGGAGAGTGACCTTTTAGAAAGATAATGCCTGCAAGTCTCCTCCCAATGCCACACAGCCCAGCTCTGGGGCTGCGAGCCAGACAGCACAGCAGCTTCAGAGACGCCTCTTCCACCAAACCAGAGATGCTGAGACCTGGCTAAACCCTATATTTACTTCCCTTTTACTTCAGCTCTGCTTGTGCACTGGAGTTCAGGCTGAGAGGGAGGATTAAAGCAAGCAAAGTAACTGAATGAGATGTGGGGGCTCCATCCATGTTGCCCAAGCTCCAGGACTGTGAAAGAATACAGTGTACGTGGAGACCGTCTTGCCATGCAGCGTGCCAGCGGCAAAGCATTAGGAGCGGCTTAGAGGTGGTCCTCCTGCCATTGCCTTCTGGCCTTAATGTGCATCAAAGATGAGCTCAGACAAGGACCCTGAAAAATCTGCAGCATCCAGCAGTCGGGCCTGGAACGTAAGACGGATCCCAGCTCCTGCAAAAGCAATACCATCTGCAAAAAAACTTGGAGTTTCAAAAAATGACTTTTTCCATTTGTTTCTTCAGACAAAGAGCAACAAGGTAGAACAATCCAGTTTTTATCCAAACCTGTCCAAGAAAGAAATTGCACCTGACACCTACTCTGTACTGAAAATTCCCTTTCATTCAGCTTAGCCCCAGCTTGGAGCCAATGCTGGCTACATCTTCAAAGGCATGTCTGCCCTAGAAAGCCTTTGTTCTTACAGCTGGCCAGTTGTCCATCCTGGTGCTGGAAAATAATTCCTATTCCAGATCTCTCAACAAAATAAGCTCTAAGGGAAAAAGCACTAGTTTGCAGTGAAAACCCCACCTGTGGTAGAGTACTGGCCAGCACAGAAAATGGAGTAAAAAAAAAAATCACCCCTTCTACCCCCAACATGACTTTATTGGTAAAAGGCTCCGGACAATACCTGGGCCTCAGGTGGCATCTCAGCTCCAGGGGCAAATTTAGCAACAGGGTGAAAACCTATTATAAGCCAGACTAAAAGCCACAATGCTCCTTCATCTAAACACCTGCAAACTTTCCAGGTGTTTAGAACTACATCCAAGATAGGGAGCTGCATTTGGGGCTGCAGCTGCATCCAAAATAGGGGGCTGCATCCAAAGTGAAGTGCTTTCGCCGAAGTATTCAACTGGTGATAAACATGCACTGGGTGCATCTACACTAAACACTTCGATAGCCTAATAATAATGCGCAGTAGCATGCCAGTCAAAAACTGTTCTAATAGCTACTGAGCAGTGTTATTAGGCTACTGTGCATTAAGTGTAACAAAAAAAAAGTGTACCGGCACTACTGTGCAGTAACTGTAGTTACTGCGCATTTAGTTAATACTTCATTAAGCAAGTACCAGACTAAATGTGCACTAACTATTGTGCATTAATGAACATATAGACGCCTCCACTGGGGCAATCTTTAGAAGCTGCCACCAATGCCTGAATGCATGTTCATCTTCTGAGGACTGAAGACTGAAGTTCTCATCATGCAAATTCACTCCCAGACTACAGTTGTGCTTACCTGTAGAAACTACCCTGCTATAGGATCCAGCTGTAATGCTCAGCAAGTCTGGTGTGAAACAGTGACTCTGCTTCTAACCCAGGCCACAGCCCTGCCGGTGACACGAAACAGGAGCACACCTGGATTTAGTCTCATCTCTGCTGCAGGGTGGTCCACTGTCCTAGCACCTTTAGTTTCTCAAGCATAGGTAGTATCTAAACATGAAGACAATGTAAAATGAACATGAAAAGGAAGCTCTACATCCTGATGTGGAAGGATCAATGGAGTTCGACCAGGAACGGTGTGGTCCCAGTATACGTTATAGCATATTTTCAGTAGCTGCTTGTGGCTGAGAGTGATATTGAAACTTAATGCTATTTTGGGAATACACAAAGCAGGTATGAGAAGGAGGTGGTCTTGGAGAGTCTGAAGGCCAACTCTTATGGAGTGTGGGCTCCAGCATTTTGAACCAGGCTCTAGCTACAATCCCAGGTCTGTTTTGCCCAATAAAACTAGGACTTGCACAGGTGCCGAAGTGCCCAAAAGAAAAATCATATTCTGCATGTAGCAGCCATCCATGGTGGTGTTTGGTTCAATGGTTGGCAGCTGGCACTCACTCCATTTAAGAACAGGAAGAGCACAAGCAGGGCTGTAGAGCTGTGGCTGGAGAAGCGTCCACACCCACTGATAAATACAGCCGCCGGCTCCGCCACTCCCAAAGCAATAACAGCTTGCAGGTCGTGGTTATAGACTGTGAACACTTCCAGATCATGAGTATTTTTATATTCAGAGGGACTTGTTTATAGAGAACAAGGAAGAGTGCAACTCTTTTAATGGGGCAACAGAACCAGTCAACGTGCTACAACAGGCTATTGTGACCCTCACCTTGCAACGAAGCTGGAAGTAGGGAAGAAATGACTTATTCCTGTGTGGATTAGGTTAATATGTTCTCTGTGCTTCCCATAAGCCCTGCTGTGCGAGAGATGCACAGACCTCAGGTTGGCCCTATTGCCCAGGCAAAAATCTTATTGCATACCTTTAGGCATTTCTGAAATGCTTTTTACCACCCTATCCAACATGCTGGCTCGACAAGCCGGTGTATACGGCACCACATGCGGAGACAGTCATTCAGAACCAAACAAAAGCATTACACTAGGGACAAGGCAAGAGCTACTTATCCAGGATAAATCGGGCCAGCCACAGCTGTTTATGCAGGAAAGGGAGATAGCTCCAAGGAACACACACCTGCAACTATCATTGTGCATGCGTGATGGTAGGGGCCTACGTGTCCTGCTGAGGTCAGGGCCCTGTTGTGGTAGTTACTGCACAAAAACACAGGGTCAGCCCAGATGCTCTGTGTTGATTGACTGCTGGCAAACCTGAAGTCTCTAAAGCCTTTGTAGAAGTAAGGCTGGATGCTCCCAGAGTGTTTGTTTCAGATTAAAAATGCTTGCGGTTCACCAAGAGATGGGCCTGCGCCAAAACAGCAACAGGCTAAACAGAGAAGCCACGTGCAGGCTGCAAAGGGAAACCAAGCGGCTGACACGGAGGTGTCCCACCCGAGGACCTACGGCAGGTTGGCAGCAGAGAGCAGAGCAGATTCCAGCTGTCCTGAATCCCTGCCCCAACGGCGCACCGTGCCAACCCCGCTCGAAGAGAATAGCATCCCAGCCCAGCGGAAACCAGCCCCATTGCTGTGTTGAAGACTTAGTTGGGGCCACTTTCAGTCCTATCTGGTTTAGGCCAAAGGCTCAGTGCTTCAAACGCGCCCACGGACGTGCAGGGGAGGTTGCCCTGGTCATCTGTGGCCCGACACGTGCAGCAGGCCAGTGCTACAGATGCAGTCAGGCTGCAGACGCTGGGGTCTCAGGGCAGCTCAGGGGTTGGAAGTGCCCTGGACTGCCAGTAATTCCTGTCCTGCCTTTTTACAGCTGTTCTTCCCTCCTAAGTCCCAGCACCGCTAATAAATCATTGGCCATTTCAGACCCTGTCTGCCCTGGTGAGCCTCACCAATTCTGGGCAGGAATTTTTGGGAAGCTCCAACCCAAGTAATTATTTCACATCCACACTCTGCCCTTATCTGCCCACTTGGGCTCCTGCTCTTGTTCTCACAAAAGCTCAAGTCTCCATGATTTCCAAGACACCTCACACTTTCTCTCTTGTTCATGTAAGGATTTATCCATCTAGCTGTAGCCTAGTTTTAATCGTTGCCCTAATTTCCCTCCTCTCCTCCTGCCCTGCTTTCATGCTTTAGCAATGCACAGTGTCCAGCCCTGCTCCATTCCCTACTGAATGCTCTGCTGGCTGCCGGGCTCCTTCTGACACATTGGCTTTTTTGGCCTTTCTCTGTTCCCAAAAACTCCTCCTATTTTTCCACCCAAAACTGCCCAGGGTCCAAACAAAAAAAAGAGTGGATGCCAGGATCATTTTTCCCCATCCATCTGAAAGTCCTGCTGGCGCAAGGAAGTAAACATGGCAACTGGGGCATCTCTGCTACAAACTGCAGCTCTTGGGCTGTGCACGATGCCTTGGCTTGGTGAGAAAAAAAAAAATGTACATAAAGCCACTGAACTGCAAGGCCAGGCAACGCGTCTCCAATCTGCTGAGCATTGCAGTGTGATATGGGGTTAGATGCCAACATGCCCTGGCACTAGTTCTGTACAGGTCTGAGCACTTTGGAGCCTGCCATGCACTTTGGAAATACAAAAGATAAAAAACCAAGGCTCCTTTAGCTGCTTCCACCTAGCTTAGTCCCTCTGCCTCTCCCTGTAGCACTGAGGGGAAATCCAGTGTTTCTGTTGCTTTCCCTCTGCCCAAGTAGAGAGATTGACCTGTTATAATGGTGGAGCCTTGAACCTGCACATCTGGGCTGCTGGAATAGTTTTGAAGCGTCTCAGGTGTGAAATGCTAAAGCAAACTCTGTCCTTGAGACAGAAGGCCTGGAGCTGCATTCAGCTCTCCTGCTAACAGTTTCCAAGTCTGCCCTGTGGCAAGACAAGCTGGATGGCTTTGCTGCTCTTTTCACAAGACCAACCGCATCGCGCCATCCCTTGCCCTGACACAGAGAGGGGGGGAGACAAGGGCAGGTTGCACCCTGCAGCATTATCATCATCATCCCTGCAAAGATCTTACAGCGCAGACAGACACTCAGACGCCACCGTCGAGGGCTGTGTTAAAACAGGACTGAGTGAAACGTACTGGTCCTACAGGAAGACGGAAGAGGACAAGGGTGGAGAGGGGTGTGGCATAGACTTTTCTATGGGCAGGCGAGGGCAGTGGGTGCGGGTACAGGTACGGAGATGGGTGCGCAGGCATGCAGATATGCGATGCAAACTGCATAACGGTTTTTTAGTGTGCTTTGATCTGTCAAGTGAATCACAGGGGCCACTTGGCAGGGTGCTGGAGGTGGAGTTATAGATATATTTATATATATAGAAATAAATATTTTTGCAAAAAAACCCCAAAACAACAAAAAAACCTTGTGGGGCAGACAAGACAACAGGCCACTGTAATGAAGGAGACTGTGTCACCCGAGGGTGCCTGATGTTATGCTGATGGAAACTCTGAAAGCTTTTTGCCTGACGGGACAGGACGACAGCTCCTACAAAGCCAAAGATAGTGAGGACCCAGTCCTGAGTTCCCCATTCCCATAACGATGGGAGGCACAAAACGAGCAGTAAAGTGTGCTCCATTTGGTTCCCACCCTCAAATCTACTGACACACCAGGCCCTGGGAAGTGCAGGATTGCCTAGTAAGGTACACTACGAATGAGCCCGTTATTTTAGGGAAGGGCTAACCCTGCTGTCCCAGCCACAGAGATCCTGCGCACTGGGGGCTATTCCCAGGTCATTTCCCCACACCTTAAGAGTCCTTGATCCAGGCAAAGTGGAGTAAAAGGACCACAGATCTAGACTCCAGACTTCTAGTACATTTACTCACCCAGATGCATGCTGCAAAACTACCCAGTCTGGGACACGCATGCAAGCTTGAGCCTTTTCTGACAGCCCAGTTCTTGGTGCACAAATCCCTGACTCAGAAGAGTGGGCTCCTTCCCTCACTCGGGGGTAACACTGCTTGCACAGACCCCCCTGACACTTCAGTCCTCAGAGCCCAGCTTCACGGCTTAGCATTATCTTTGCAGAGGCTCATCCAGACTCCCGCAGTCCTTTCCTGCCCTCAGCAGCCTGCAGGGTATTGAGTAACAGCCGGTAGCAGCGCTTGCCCAAACAGCTCCTGCTGAGCACAGTCAAGCTGGGTTTTATTTGGCAGTTTAATGAGGCTCAGGCTTCTCACTTTGGGCGCACTCCCCCACACCAGCCCAGGCGCACAAGTGGAAGTGATCTGAGCCTTGTGCAAGAAGCCCAGTGAAAGGAGTCACAAGAGCTACCCACACTGCCGGTGTCCAGGGACCTTCACTAAGGGGACACAGAGGTCCTTTCGGGGGATGCGGACACCTGAGGGGAACAGGACTGAGAGGGGCACGAGTGCCTGGCACAAGTGTTGCATGGCAGGGGGTTTCTCCCACTACAGCCCCCAGCCTCTCCACCCAGAGCTCAGGCCCGGTGGGGCGTCTGCCCCGAGCATGGGAAGAGTAGAAAGAGGGCGGACTTCAACGTCTCCTTCCCAAACCCCCATCTAACGGAGCTCCCAGCCTGATCTCGGTTGACGGTATCCAACAGCTTCAAACTGCTCCAGGGGCAAATCTGGAGATGGCCAAGTCTGAACTGCAGCCAGCATTCACATATCTCACTCTCCTGGAGAAGTGGGGTGTCGCCCTCCAGTGCCCCGCTCGGCTCCCCCGACCACCCGCACGGCTGCAGTTCTGTTCGTTCCTGGTTCCGTTTTTGCTCTTGGCTGCAGAGTTTCCTGTGGCAAATATCGTGGACAAGACTTTCCATTGAGCTGCGGGGTTATTTGTCAAGTCCCTGCACACAGACGCTGTCCCTGGCATCGCCCCGTACCACAGCGGCATAAGACGCTGCCAGGGCACCAGCCTCGCCTGCTGACTGTGGTAATGGCCCTGCTTCAAGGAGGAACAAACCCTCTTTTCTTCCCCACCCCATCAATGCTGCCATTCATCTGCCTAGGCTTGCTCTAGACCCTGCCAGCTGGAGTTCAAAGGCTCTGCCATACTGGGGTGTTTCATACCCTCGTGTGTGCTGGCAAAGCTGCCCCAGACGGTGGCCACAGGCATTAGGATTCCTGCCTTGCTCCCCATCGCCCACCATGACAGAGCCAAGCAGCTGCCAGCTGAGATGCGCACACACACAGGCATGCACGCACACACATACAGGGCACTTTATGGTTGTGCCAGATCACTACGCACACCTCTCCGACTCCTGGGCTGTCTGTACCTTGAACTTCCAATGATTTCAGTGTGAACCTTAGGCAACTACTATTAGGTCAGACAGCACATCACCCGGGGCACCACCACACCTACAAAATGACTGCATGGAAGATGCCACGTTCAAGCCATTTGGTACAATTTGGTCTCATTTTGGCATTGCCCTTTGTCTTTTGTATGGTGTCACATATGAGCTTCCAAATCTGCAAGCTGCTGTCTGGTGTTATCGCTCAATGGCAGATTCCACCAACCGTCTGTGCGTTCGTAAAGTTTGCAGCTTTCAGATAAGTGCACTACTGTCTGCTGGGCGCTGCATTCACAGCGGGCTCTCCAAGATGTTCATCTGATGAAGGGCTGTTTTGAAGCATCTGTAGCCAGATCTTGGTCTGCTCAGCTTGACCCACACTGTTTTGTCAAGGTCGGCCCCCATGCGGTGTTGGTATAAAACTCTGTAGGAATAGAAAAACTCTTGTTGCTGTCCACAGGTTTGGTTCAGCATCCCCAGTCTCTTCCAGGAGCTTGTGGGCTTCATGTACAAATGGTTTACGACTTTTAAGCCTCTTAAGCCTCCATCTATTGGGTCTTCAGTTAAAGTTGACGGAGCAGGCAATTTTCATCATCTCTTGCCTCTATTGCCAGTAATGATGTTAGGGTGCCTCCCTATATCACTTGGTCTAATGCCCAAGAGTACAGGGTCTCTGTGTCCTTCTGGACCATACAGGAGCACAGTATTCTTCTGGGGCATATGCCAAGTCTGGTGGATCTGAGCACTTGGAAGTTGGCATCCCATGTCATGCTGGCTAACCATCTTAAGGCAACTACCCGTGCAGTTTACTGCTGACCTCCTGAATGTGACGTTTATGCGATTCCTAGGTAGGCTGAGTATGTTCACGAGGAAGGATGGGCATTCCCCAAGCCATGCCTGCTAAGAGCCCAGTACATCCATGCACCCATGCTCACACACTGTACCATTCGAAGCATTGCAGAGCCCTTCACAGCAGGCAGCAGAAAACGGAAACCCTTCATTTGCAGATGGAGTGTAACGAACAAAGCCAAAATGTATTTAAGCGCTTGAAAGAGCTGCAAGGAGATGCTCCTACCCAGCCCTGACGCTGCAGCCATCTCAGCCATCCAGACTTTAGCCCCTCTGTTGCTCACTGCACCTTCATAGAAGCTGCAAAAAGGAAGTGCCTGCCCCTACTAGCGATTCCTTCTGTCTGCCAGGCGTGACTTCCCCTGGCTTGCTAGCCGAGCTGAAACTAGGATGCCCGGTTTTACATTCCCCCCTATTTAGCTTCATCAGAATAGCACGAGAACTGCGTGGCTTTAATCCACGTGCACATTCCTGAACCAGCAGCTCCATCCCAGTGCTGGGAACACACTGCTTTCGCCCCGAGGCTTTTGGTGCAGCACATCCAATCTCTGGCCTTTTAACAGCAAATTCTCAGCTGTGGAGGAGTTGAGAGGAACCAGCAGCCAGCCAAAGCTATTTTGAACCTGGAGGTGATTCCCTGACTCATGAAAGGTCAGGGGACGGTCCAGCTTAGAGCTTTACTGCTCTTCCTGTAGGGTCCTGAACACAATTTCTCTCCCCCCGGCCTTGGCAGAGCTCAGCATCCAGCAGGAGTAGGTCCTTGATTATGAGAGCAAAAGCTGCCAAGTGGCTCTTCCCGCTCTCTTGGCAGAACGGAATAAGCCAGAGCTCCTTTCTAGGCCTGCACACGGGTGGGGAGGGCAAGTCATTCAAGGAGATGCAACCCAGAATCCACAGGCACAAGGGAGGCAGAACCTTGGTCTCCTCCGGAGTCAGGGCTGTTTTGGGGGCATAAACCTCAGCATCCAGACACTGGTCTAATCTGTAGCAGCCTCCTGAGCATTGCCTATGGTCTACCCTGGACCTTGAAGCAGCACAGAGGCCCCTAAGCACTCAGGACCTCACCCCACCATGTTTCAGGAGACGCCCCCACGCTACCGGGAATCTCCACTGGCAGCTTGCAGGCCACCGCGTAGGACACAGGGGATGTCATTAGAGGGGACAGTCCTCTCCCTTCAATCCTGTCAGCAGTGTGGAGTTTGCAACCGTTCCAACAGCTCCCTGCTGACTGCGTAACCCGCATCCTGTCACCAACGTAATGCTGCACCCACACCCACCCTTCAACCAGTTTGTACTTTGCAGGCAATGAGCAACATCCATCCAGTGATTTCCACATGGACCCATAAGACAACAGCAGCCAGGGCAGGCGCTGCCCTGGAGAGCAGTACAGAGGCACTGGTTTAGGCATGGGGAGGGGGCTGGGATAGCATGGGTCACTCCTGCAGAGTGCCCACCCAGCGTAGGGGTGGGAGAACCAAGACTCGAGCAACAGGGAAGTTTTTTGGCCACTCTGCCAATGTTGGGTTTGGCACAAAGCCTGTGTCATGCTACCAGGCTCTTACTCCCACCGCTATTAAAGGATCAATTAAATTCAGAGCAAAAGAATAATTGCAAAGAGCATAGATTACAACATTTAAATGGATTTTGACACGAGCCCATCCCATCTCACCCTTAAGAAATTAAAAGAAATGAGGACCCAGGGACCCCCCATTACTTCTCATTAAGGGAGGCAAGATTGTCAGCGTCTTTCCATTTTGCAGTAATTTCCTGGTGATTGAAAAAAAAATTTAAGCAGCTGGAAAGTTGGACTCTTCAGTTATTAGTTTTCAACGCAGCTAAAAATCCAGGAAACAGTCACTTCCCTTTAACCACTTCCTTGCTGCTCTCCCTGCCACACTGGTGCAATGGAGGGCTCCAGGGACCCAATTCTGGCTTCACAAAGGTGTAAATCAAGAGAGCCTCTGTTGAAGCGACACATATGTAAAATAAATGGCACGAGCATGCTCAGCATCAGGCAGCAGGCTTTTGGTGTGGCCACAAGCTGTTAACCTTTCACTCGCAAGTGAAAGTGGCGTGCAGTGGCTGGGTGCTTTCAAGGAGGGAAACTAGTGGAACAGAGGGATGGGCAGGGAACAGGAGGAAAGGAAGATCCATATGGAGGACTGGAGGGCACCAGAGACAGAAGGGAAGATCCCAGCCTGTTGATGATCCTAGGAAGAGCACAAGCAAATATGAGAGCACAAGGTGAGACTGGGAGGCCACACTTTGTAGTTGCAAGGGGAGCTCATCTCTAGGCTATTAACAGTACCAACAGGGCTTGGAAAGAGGTAAGCAGTAGCAGGTGCCCATTTTAGGGGCTGCAATCAGGAGTGCAAGATAGCCAGCTCTTCTTTACTAATTAACATAAAAGGCAGAAATAGCAATTGAGCTGATCAGACCTGGAGCACTCCTGAACGCAGGCACTTCCTGTGGGAAACGGCCCACACACTTCTCGCACAGCGGGCAGCCAGTGCTCCTGCTGCGGCGGCCAGAGCAAAAGATCTAATCTGCATCGTTTTGGCGGTATAAATAGAAAGGCTCCGACCGAGGACAACGCGTCATGAGCGATGGCTTGGGAAACAGCATCTCCACTTCCCTCGGACGTTCATCTAGCAAAGAGGATTCGCTGCATCCCAGCTACGTTCCCTGAACAAACTCCGGGATGGGAATACGCACCCTGGCCAGGAGTTGCCCACATTGAATCAGAAGGCAACAAACAGCCCATACCTAAGGCACCAACCACCCTGTCTCAGAAGGGTCAATGCTCTGATGTCCCTGCTCAGGATTTAGCTGCTTTTGTTTTGTTCTGTTATGGTAACAAGTCCCTCATGAAACCCAGCTGCTGATTTTGGGAGGATAATTAATTAATACTCTTCCCACAGAGTAGAGGCATGCGAGGCTGAGAACGACACACCCTGGAGGGAGTAGGACCCCTGAGCACCACTAACAGCACACACAAGGACAGGCTACACCCATGCTGTCATCATGGGATCAGGCTCCAGTGGTGGCAGCGGGGCCAAGCATATGGTTTGATTGCACTGCTGCAGCGACTGAGGAACACGTGCTCTATGAAGGACTTAGACTCCCATGGGTGCCAGTCCCCCCTTAGTGCAGAAAGCCAGCAGGATGCCTCTGTGCCACCTCCAGGGGCATGCAGACCCTGAATGAACCCTCCACCCAGAGAAAATGTCCCCCCGAACATGCCAGGCCCCTCCCCGAGTGCATCCACACTCTCCTTCCAAACCCTCCAAGACTGGTCTCTTCCTTTGCTGATTAGCCAGTCACCCACGTTATGTCCACAACTCATGCTGCTATAGAAAAGTGTCATGCATAGCACCTGCTCAACTGCAACAGGCCCAACCAAGATCTCTGCAGCTCCAAGATGATGCACAGGGCAGTGCCTGCTCCCCCTCTAAGTTTGGCCCTAAACACCCTGTAACTTCTACCACTCCCCAGACCAATATCCCCATTGCAGACAGCACTGAGACCACACGCCAGGGCAGGTTCACCATCTTTCTTTTCTTTTACTCCATCCCTTCCTGTGCCACAACACACACTTCATATTAAATAGCTTAAATATATTAATTTTAAAAAAGTATTAAGAAAAAGTGACCGAGGACACAGGTGAGGGAGTGACTGGGGCTGTCTGAAAACAAAACCATGGTGAGGGGAGGGGTGTCCTCTGTGTGGGCACAACCGGTGGGAGTGTTCTGGTTTCCTGCAATAATGCACATGTGGAAGGGGAAGCAGTAGAAAAAATATATATACTGAATTGTGAGCCAGGAAGTAGGAGACTTTAAACCTTTCATGGGGTTTGGGGTATTGGGAATGTCCCTCTCCTGCCCTCCCCCACCCCCACTTTCAGACTTTAAGGAGGTTTTCTGGCTTGGGGTAGCCAAAGAGTACAAAATCTGCCTCATACAGCTTGTAGAGCTGCCTCCTCCATGCCAAAGGGATTTTGGCAAACCAGTCCTCCTCCCAACTGCTGGCAGTCCTGTTTCGGTAGCTGGGAGGAAAGCGGAGTAGCCTGTCCACTTTGAGAAGCTGCAGCAGATGAGCTGCATCTTCATCCAGGGTCTCCAACTTCCCAATAAAGTCGTAATCTATCTGGCACGGGTGACAGAGGCGGTACACCTGCCTCCAGTGCTCGTTGAAAGGGGCCATCTTCTCTGTCCGGGGGTCCAGTAAGTACTGGATGAAGTCAGAAAAGGAGACTTTGAGGCCTGCCCCAAAGGCCTCGCTAACAGAGGTGGGGAGATTGGTGTGGTTGGAGTAGAGCTTCAGCATAGGGATGGCGAACCGCCGATAGAACTCCTCGTTCTCCAGCTCAAACTTGCTGCGAAAAGCGGAGATGAGGCGCACAAAGGGGTCGCGCACAAAGAGGAACTTGGTGTATTTCTTCAGCTTGATCTTCATGAGGTGACGGGAGAACTTCCCATAGCGGCGCCAGAATTTGTTGAATGTCAGGTGAGTGCTGGTGTTGTGGACGTGTTCCCGGGGGATGTCCAGGGGGTCCCGGTAAGGGACGCCCTGATCCAGCAGGCTCTCACTCAGTACGATCATCACCCGTTTCCAGTTGGTGCAGGCCACCTTGGGGACGTAGCAGTAGATGATGCCGTGGCGGTCATCCACGATGAGGTGGTTGAGCTCGTAGTTGGGGATATCATCGAAGGAGCGCTCCTTGGTGGGGAAGGCGAAGCTGGAATTGGCGCAGAACTCCTGCAGCATCTTCCTCCTCTCGGCCTGCAGCTTCTCCTGGTCCAGGCTCACTCTGGTGTCACGGGTGGACCAATCATAGCCTCTCACGTTCTCCTCCAAGTTGCCCAAGACAGGCCGGCTGGATCCCTGTGGGAGAGGCTGCTCCGTCTGCCTGTTGCTGAGGCTGTTCTGCCTCAAGCCAGCACTCAGCAGCTTCTCCAAAAACTCGTCCACATCTGACAAGGTTTCCCAGTCTTTGTCCTGAGCAACGGTGGGGAGGGCTCCCAAGGGATGAAGCCTGGAGAAGGACGTATGCAGATAGAAGTGAGTTGTCCCCACATTGTCCCAGTACACGATGATCAGAAGGATCATGAAGATGGAGCCCAACACCACTGAGAGCCGGAAGAGCTGTGCTTTGGTCATCCTGGCAGCTGCGCTGGTGGCCATGGCCTCCTGGGTTCACCTCTGCCTCACACCGTGGTCCCTGGGATACAGCATTGTGCAGCTGACACGAAGCCTGGAAAAGTATCAAAGATAAAAGTTAATTTGGCTCTTGAGCACTCTGATAACTGGGAATCAGACCCTGCAGGACAACTGCCTCCACATGCCTGTTACATGCTCCTGACATTTAGGCCTCATACGGCAGGTGACGCTGCCACCTAAAACCACAGTCCACTTAAATGCTGGCCCTGCTCTTTGCTGTGGAACCGCACTCTGCACCACCAGCATGACACCCAGGGAGGCTGCTCCAACACGCTGTAATTACAGTGCATTGGAGTAGACTGAATTAATCAAGTCTGCTGGAGCGTGCCAATTAGCACATTCCAGCCAGCCTCTGCATCTCGCGCATCAGGGTCCCTGCACTTAAAAATGGTGGCAGGGATGCTTTAACTAAACCTCATTCAATGAGGTTTAGTTAAAGCACCCCCGCTGCCATTCTGAAGCACAAGGATGCTGGTACATGAAACTCTATGGGTGCTTGAATTAGAGAGACCCTCAGAGTTGCTCTAATTAAAGCCTCTCCCTACCCCCAGCCCACATGTAAAAACACCCCCAGTGACCGCAAAGAGTCCCAAAGCATCAGCTGTAACCACTAAGAGCAAGGGCTGCAGGTGCCTGCTTCTGCTCTTCCTGCCCGGGAAGAAGAAACACACAGCAGCTGAACTTTGTACCACCAGGATAGGGCTAACAGAGCCAGTCTGGGGTGAATCTGTAAACCCTCATGGAACCCAAGACAATTTTTAGATGGTGGGGGAAGGTTTTAATGAAGATTTCCATAGCAGGAGGTTAGATTCAAACCCATGATTTAGCAATACAGAACTGGCAGAGAAGAGAGAAGTGAAGCTACTCCACTGACTAGTCTCTGAGCCCCGTGGGTACAAGCTCGCTGGCTTGGACTGCCTGCTAAGTGCTGGGCACACGGTGCTCTCAGCATGAGTTTCACAACGACTGTCCTTTCTCCTAGAGACCCAATTTCCTGAGTCATGAGAGTGAGAGAATCGCTGTTTTCATTAAGGAAAAAAAAAAAAAAGCAGCAAGACTCCAGCCCTCGGGACTGTAGGGAACAGCTCAAAAAAAAGTGAAGCTTGAAGTAACACATAGGATCAGGCTGCATGCTTCTTTGACATCTCCTTCACTTTGGCTCACGATTCCTGGGTGCTTGGTGTTAACAAGCTGCAACATGGCCTCTCCTCCCCACGCTCAAGTGCTGCACTGAAAATAGAGATTTGGTGGCATGAATGGGCACAAAGGTAAAAGGTGCCATCACTCAGGACCTCAGAGACCAAAGGCATCTCGCCCTGGGGACTTCAAATTGGCTTGGCATGCTGCCGTCACCTTATCAGATCTTGTTTGAATGCTTCCTATTGACGCTATTGCGTGACCTCTGCTGGCAGCTGCTCCAAGGTCCAGTTGCTCTTACCACCAGGAATTTTTTCCTATGTTCAAATCCAAATTTGCCTCCAGTTTAAAGAAAAAAAGGGGAGGGGTGGGGGCGGGAACTAGATGAAAATAAAATATTTAACTTTCCTCCGGCTTTTTTGCATTGGCTGTCTGACCACAGGGGACATACTGCTTCCAAGTGGCTCGACAAGTCTGAATCAGTCTAGCCCAAAAAAGCCTCTCCTGCTTCTCAGGACTTCATGTCTGGCTGAGGACATCGTGAACCCTATTTCGATCACACTTTCCAGCCACACCATGCGAACTTAGTTTCACAAAAGCCTAGTTATGGATGGGGACAGTCAAGGTAAAGTGGATCAGAGACTCACCCAAATCTGTAAGCAAGATTAAGGCAACAAGAGCTGGGGTTCTTCCAATATTTTATAACTCCTCGACCCATCTCGTCACTCCTATGTTGTATTTTTCCACCCTTCCCACAAGCATGCTCCCTGATAGAGGTCTGGGGAGGGGAAAAACAATTGAAGATACACCATCTCCCAAGCACTGCTGCAACTTGTCTGATCTCAGCAAGGTAATAACGCAGCAAGCAGGGTAATTCGGCAGTCTGGTTTATCACCAGCATCACCTCTCGGATCTCGAATTCCACACACCAGAGTTGTTCCCCGGCCCCCGAAACAGTCACATATTTAAGATTCATTATATTCTATTTTATTTTTTGATTGTCACAAAAGCCAGTTTTAGGAAAACGCTGCCACAAGCTGTTACCACCGATAGACACCCTTGATCAATCTCAAATACGTCTTCCCTAGGCTTTCATTGAAGTACATTGAAGTACATTGAGCTTATTCAGCCCTTCTCCCCACTATGCGAAGTGCTCAGGATCATCAGACAATGACATTCATGAAGTTCAGTTCAAAACAGTGAGGGGACAGAACGATCCTGCTGAGCTGCAACTGCTTTGCTGACATTACTAACTTTGGAAGTATCATTTTTAAACCCAAACCCCGGCAGGTATCGTTCGTGATTCACATCACTGCAGTGGAGTGAGTTGAGGCCCAACCACAAGGCAGGGTAGATTCAGGTCAGATAAAGAACAAGAGGCAAATACCTCCCTCAAAAAGTTTTTTGAGCATCTCTAGGACACAGCATTTTACACAGTTCATTTCCTGCACAATGCATCTCCCGCACACACCTCTTTGAACTCAGCAATGCAAACAGCCGACAGAGAAGGAAAGGGCAGGCTTGCAGTTCACGCAGCAGGCTACAAGGCAGGAGCCTCTGCCTGTCCCCAGCTCCATCACAAGCTTGTGACGGCACCTTGGGGCTAACTGTTTACAGCCAGATGCTCCAAAGCGGCCGCTGAATTTGCAAGCCCAGCGAGAGAAGCACTGAGCCAGTTTCCCCACAGCTGCTGCCGACTTCCTGCTGGAGCTGCCGGCACTTGGCACTAATGACAACCAGCCTCTGAGCTTGCAAAATTGGCACTAATGACAACCAGCCTCTGAGCTTGCAAAATCTGATACCCCTGGAATAAACGGGCCCTTCTGAAATCATCAGCCTCTCTCTCTCGGCCTCAGTTTACTCATCTATAAAATCAATAGAATAATGCTCGCATACCTGGCGGGGCCCTTCTGGGATTTCGGTCAGCACTTGAAGATCGCTGGATGGATGGGAAAAGCCACATGAATGCAACGTGTGGTTAGACGGGAGAATCGTTTGAAGCGTCTCTGGCAAGATGCTGCTTCAGGAGGGAGAATAAAAAGGTGCTACTGCCACCTTCTCTCTCCGCCCGCCCTCCCTCCTGACTGGCTTATACAGCATTTTGGCTATAGACATGGGAAAAGCATCAATAAATACAACCCCCCCACAACACAACACAACACAACACAACACAGGACTTTTCTACTAACATCCTGCTCTAGCCCAGGACTGCAAAACAAGCCAGACAAATAGCAAGTTATGAAAACAAAACCACTTGCGAACATTACACGGCTCTGAAAGGGCCTTTTCAAACCCCGCACCAGGTCCCTTTCCTCCCCGAATGCAGCGCCTGTTCGCCAGCCAGGTCACATATACCGCCTCTCCAAGCGGCAACAATTCCACGTTGTGTAGGGCAGGAAGGAAGAGGCAAGGCGCACGGGCCGAACCCGAGTCCCGATTACCAGCAGCCAACCTGATTAAAAATATAACGGCTTGAAGACGGCGCTCGAGGGAGCTCGGGCGTGTTTAGCCCCCTGCTCAGCAGCTGCGAGACAGGGGTCACTTGGGCAGCATCCGAAATCACCTCCAGCAAACTGGCTCTGCGCAGGGGAGGGCCTCCAAGGGTAGGAAGAGCCCAGCCACGTTGATCATGAACTGCAAAGAGTTACTGCTGGCTTTGGGTCTGCTGTGTGACTTGCCTTTCCCCTTGGAGGAGCCAGACATGTGATTTCAGGACAGAGGAACTGAGCCAAACCCCACAGCAGGCTATAAACAGAACAGAAATAGCAGAGGGAAAACTCCGCAGCAAGGCTCAGTATTACGACTCTGGGCACGTGTGCCTTGGAGATGAGCCCGCATCCCTCCGCTCCACCTGGAAGTGTTGATTAACGCTCCAGTGCCCACCAGCAGACAGCAACAAAGGACCGAGACGCATTGGAGCAGGTTCCCTGCTGTGGGAGAGCAGCTAATCCTCACACCGCTGAGGGGCCCTGCTGCAAAAGAGCTGGGATACCCACCCCCAAAGGCAATCCCATCCTTTGCTAACAGACCCAACCCTCAGCCAAAATCCACAGCTCAGATGGAAAACCTCAGGATCGAGGCATGGGACTTGCATCTCCAACCATGTGCAATAGGCCAAACTCATTTCCAAACACCTACCCATGCTGGAAAAACATTCAGATGCAAATCTGACCAGAGAAGTGTGTTCCTGCTCTATGCAACCCAGACTCGTGGTAGAGGTGATATATTTTATTAGACCAACTAGATTTTTTTTTTGGGCAAGAATCTAGTTGGTCTAATAAAAGATATCACCTTTACCACGAGTCCCCATTACTTTTGCCTTTAGACGAAGATGGCTACAACCTAGGATCTGGAACCAGGGGGTCGGACTAGATGATCTACCTAGGTCCCTTCCGACTCTAGCTACTATGAAAAAAAAAAAAAAAATGCTCTATCACTTGGGCAAAC
>NW_017728927.1:12957355-12961371 GCF_001723895.1 Crocodylus porosus
ATAGATACCTTCCTGCTCTATCACTTGGGCAAACAACACAATTAACCCTTCTGCAGTCACTCCATGAAAAGTTCTCCAGGCGCTTCAAAACTCTTTGAGGAAGACAAGGAACTGTCTCTATTTTAGAGAAGGGAAAGAGATAGAAAGAAGCAGAGGGTCTGGATTTTCAGAGGTGCTGAAGCACCCACCCCTCTCACTGACATCAGCGGTAGGTGCTTAGCACCTCTAAAGAGCACACCACCCTACTCCAACTCACCTGAGCTGGCACCATCAGGGCTGGGATGAGGACTCTGGAATCCTTTCCCCTGGCCCCTGGATCTCACCAGTAAGACTTGCTGGCAGAAAGCAGTGGAAGATTATGGCTGGAAAACAAAGCATTCATTTAATTTGCTCAAAAAAGACCTACAATGCAGAATTTACGGGATATTTCCCCAAATCTATTTTTGCACAAGCGAAACATGAGCACATAGGCGCTGGCTGATCAATGAACTGCACTGCTTTGCACTCCACTACCAGCATGTAAGTCTTGGATTCGCTCTCCTGTTTTGCAGGCCAGCAGGAACTGCAGACAGAACAGTCCGCTCCAAGGGACACGGCGGCAGAGATCACTCAGCAAAACCTCTCCAGGTCAGGCCAGCTGAGACAGCAGACAGACCGGACTGAAGCAGAGAGCCCGAGAAGGATGGGAGGGGAGGTAAAGTCACAGCGCATGTGTTTTGATACTTAGGGTCACAGCCTTGGCTTGTTAACAGATGCTTTGGAATGATGCTGCTGCTTAGCAAGTAGCCGTTTTGTTCTTGGTCGACATCAGTGTTTGTTCTTGTCTTGCCGGATGCAAGCCCTTGCACAGCAGGGCAGGTTTTTCTATCCTGTGTGCACGCTGTGCCCTGCACGTCAGCTCCCAACACTGGGCAAGACCTTCAAGTGCTACCGGGACGCAATTAAGTAATCATCATGCTTGAACACAGGGAAGAGAATAAGCCACTCGCAGCTGTATGGCAATGAGTCTCTACAACAGGATGCCTTCACCTGCCAGCTGTTTTGGTACCCTGGGAGGCATGGCTGGCCCTCTCTCTAGCTAGGAAATCATTCACAGCGTTCAGTATTAGCACAGCAAACGTGCCCATCCTTTTGGATAATTGGTAAGATGTTTGTTGACAAGACTGCACTGTTCCCCTGCCTGCCCCAAGGGCCTGGGCCTGCTTTCCAGCATACAACACAATCCGATTTTCCAAGACACATAGCAACAGCCAGCACAGGTGGAACAGACATCTTCCCCTGTTAAGTCTGTCACTGCCAAGAGTACACATGGGATTTCTGTACGAGGATGTACGGGAGACCCAGCTGCCTGCTAACACAGACAAATCAATTAGTCTAGCAATTCTGGTTTGAAATGATGGTTTGAACTAATTAAAGGTGCCGGGCTGGAGGGGCTGCAGACTGCAGGGCTGTATGCATGCAGAGAGGACAGGCACTGAACAGACAGCAGCAGTCCACCTTCCCCATAGCCACAAGCCTAAGCTATAAACTAACCCACATGCCCGAGCCATAAGCTGAAGGAACCACCTCTAGGTGAGCAACCTCATGGCTCATTACCCCTTGGTCTCAAAGCAGAGCTGCCAAGAAAGGTGCCCTTCTCTGCCAGTTAAGGTGCTTGGGTTTGCAAGTTGGACCTGTGCCAGCTGGGAAACAGGCCAAGTGCCAGAGTTACTGGTACAGGCTCCTTCACAGCCATCAGATGGCCACACCATTCAGACACTACCGACCCGTCCCAGACTTGAACCAGAGGCTGGCTCTCCTCCAAGGACGGGCCCACCAGAGCCGGACCTCTGCTCTCCTGGGCAGCCATGTCACGGAGTCTCACTCGTAAATCCATCCCGCTCCAGACTGGAAGCAATTCAGGCTTCATCTGCCCCCACGGCTCCTGGGAGGGTGGTTCCAGAACCGCTCTGCTTGGATGATCAAGCACCATCTCATTTCTAGCCTAAATTTATTAATAATCTGTTCATACCCTTCCAGTTACCTCCCCACTGTGTATTCATAGCGACAACTGTCTCTCTTCTTAGCCTTTGTTTTTCCCCGACTAAACAAGCCATACTCTTTCTGCCTTCTCTCATAACCTCAGTACAGTTGGCTGGCTGTCACGGGTAACAAGTCACAGATGTATGAGTAACTAGCTGAGCCAGTGGCTGCTAACCTTACGCACACACAGGGGTGTTTATCAGAGGGGTCAGTGTCTCCAGTGATCACATTGCAATGGATCCTGCAACCTCCTGTTGTTTAGCTTCCCACCCACCCCAAACATCTAGAAAAGCTGCCTCTTCCAGAGCTGAGGATGCAGTTCAAAGGCTGAGTAAGGAGTTAAAGAGCCCTTGCCACAATCCCTTTACTTCTTTCTGTTCCTGGTGCTTTCCGATTTTGGGAGTTTTTTTTTTTTTTTGCATTGCAACAGGATGCGGAACTTCATTAAATAAATAGGAAAACCATGACTTGCATTTTTCCCCGTGACTTGTCACATCTTACCCCTCTGACAAACAACTGTCCTCACCGGTAGCCACCCAAGCCTGCCAGCCCCCTTTCCTATAAATCACTCTGCTCAAGGAAGATTAAATGTAGCCAAGCACATTTCAGGCTTTTTTTTTTCTTTTAACTATCTAGACTAAAATGGTACAGGGAACAGAACAAACACAGCAAAACTAAACCAAACGATCAGTGCTCTTGGGGGAAACTGAGCACAATTCCAACGCTGGGATTGTGCATATTTACCTATCGCCAAGACAGAACATCACTTTTTTTTACCAACATTCAATAAACTGCTTCTCCTCCACTTGGCAAGGCGCTAAATCTTGTCTTGATTGGCAGAATTTGTAACCACATTTCAGTGGTTACAGTAGTAAAGTTCACAGTGCAGACAAAAGGCTCCCATTAGTGTAATTTACCCAGATTCAGTAAATACACAGAGGGCTAGCAACAGCATACAGCTAGTGTGGGGACGCATGCAAGATCTGTTCATTAATAGCAAG
The DNA here is from genome assembly GCF_001723895.1 of Crocodylus porosus. Taxonomy (NCBI): domain Eukaryota; kingdom Metazoa; phylum Chordata; order Crocodylia; family Crocodylidae; genus Crocodylus; species Crocodylus porosus. The sequence continues at coordinate 12,960,379 of NW_017728927.1, forward strand.
ATAAATTTAAACACACATTATTTCAAGCATGTTCAGGCTCCCCCCTGCCCCGACAAAGTCCAGCCCATATGAGATTGACAGCACCAGCCTCCTCTTTTCTAATTATTCCAAACTGTTAATTCAATCATCATTTGCATTTCAAGGAGTTTGGTAAACTCCACGTCAAATATTCAGAAGACATAGCAAGCTGTGTTTATTCATCGCCTTTGCTGCAAGGCCCAAGACTACCCATCGTTTCTGGGCCTCACAAATACTATGTAGACTGAGCAAGTCTCAGTTCCTATCATCCTAGCCAACAAAAATCTGGAGTGTTTGTTATATCAGTCAACATTTGCTCTCTGGACCGGGTACACATCAGCATGCTGCCCCGCATCCAGTCTGTTTGCCATAGAAACCCTTTGCATATCTCTAGTTTATAATTTAGCTGTAAAATTCTGCTCCAGACTGCAATTTTGCCCATCAGGTCTGAATGGGATTAATAAACTACTTTATAAATTGTATTTTGGTAGCCAACACCAGCATGCAGTAATCCACATATTTAGCAACAATTTTCCAGCACAGAGAGGTAACTGAAGCAGCTGATCCAAAGCTTACTGTTGGCTGGACATCGGAGCCCAGGAGATGTGGCACGGATCTCGTAGCATCCAGAAAGCAAACACTTTCACAGATTTTGAGTTATAGGCCTGGGTGTCACAAGAATGAGAACAGTTCAAGGAAGGGGAACGCCCTTCTCCATCCACCACCCCATGGGCCTCTGAAGTAAGCACGGAGGAAACCGCGTCTGCCCATTTCCAAAGCACAGGGCAGGGAAGGAAACACGACGGAGTTACAACACCCGTCACAAAATGTACCGAAGCTAACAAACATGGCTATCCAGCCGCAGCTGAACAGGGGCCATTACTGGGGTGGGAGTACGGAGGAAGATGACTGCATCATTCAAACATCCTCTAGCTAGGACCTGGCCACAGCTTCAGTCGGATCTATCCGTGCCCC
>NW_017728927.1:12961471-13019229 GCF_001723895.1 Crocodylus porosus
AGCCGGCCGCGGCTCCTCCTTGGTTCCACTTCCTTTTTTTAAACGCGCTCGTGCCCGGTTCCTCTTTCCGAGCGACATCAAAATTGCACCTTGCCTGCTGGAAGCCGGGCGGGAGTCGCGGACCAAGCCCGCGGGCCTGCACAAGGAGCCGGGTTATGGGCCCGCCCCGGCATCGGCTCCTTAGTCCAACAAGAAACACGAAGGGGGATAAACTTCAGCCTCACCCTGACTGCAGGGGGAATAAGGACCCGGCTTCAGCCTCCCCCTAGAAAACACCACACAGCCTCCGTCCCCTCCTCTAGAAACCAGGTCAGAGCGGGGCTGGATTATCACAAAGGCAAACGAGGCCCGTGCCTCAAGTGAAGAAGGGGCCCAGTTGTGCTTATTTTGTGTATTATAATCATTAAGCAACAAATAATACAATGCTTTGATTTGCAGCCTGGGCCCACTAAGGGGTTCATCCAGCCCCAAGTTGGAGCCGGAAGGATTTGGAGTCGGCAGCAGACCAGAAAGCAGTTCCCGGGACTGGGGGCTGCTGCCCCAGGTGCCAGTGGAAATAGGTACAGTGCTGCAAATGGTCTGCTGAGGAGGTGGAAGCCAGCGATTGCTCCAACTCTAGCAGAGGGAGCAAGGGGTAACCAGACGAAGAGGCTGTGGCCCTTGTAAGAAGGCTCCTGGCTCTCTCAGAAGATTTGTGGGTAATCTGCTACACTGTCAAACTAACTTGCAAGCAATTACTCATACTAGGAAAAGCTTTTAGTGGGTCTGTTAACCTAGAACTCATTGCTAACTCGCCTGCAGGTTTGTAAAGGAACAGCACCACCAAAGAGAGGAAAAACCTAACGATTCAGGGGGGTGATTTTTGTGCAGGGTGGAAATGCAGGGCCGCGTCCACGGCAACAGCAGTTCTGTGCGGCAGAACCCGGCTCTATGAGAGGCCGCTGTTTTCGTGCATGGTTACAGAAGAAACAAGCCAGCAGAGCTGGGTATCTGAGCCGGGCTGTTTGTCCCGGAGTGGCACATCGGGTACGGAGACCTGTCCTCTCTTCACTGGAAGGCCAGCGTGCAAAGGCAGTTCAAGCTGTCCCGGTTGGCACAGCTTACAGGAGGGGTGACCCAGAAGATGCGAGCCTGGTGTCAATGCAACTGTAACTTGAGCAAACTTTGGGTCCCCTTTTGATTCAGCACAGTTAAAAGTTATCACAGTGAAGGCTCAGAACAGTTTAAATGGCAGGGAAGAGACAAGAACAAGTGTTTTAGTCACTTCAAGTTAAAGGCAAAGTGCTTCATTCAGCTGCTGAACACGAGTCCATTAGTGTTTTCCCTCTTGGGATCTAAGTGCCCAATCTGGGGACATATTTTGGAGACTGACAGTTTTTGTGGTTCTCAAAGCAACAAAAGAAAACCACGCGGCCATCTGTGTGGTCGTCATTCTCAAATAACAATTTCCAACATATGTTTTCACTGTGGCTTTTAAATTTAGAGAAATTATTAACAGCTGTTAATAGTACTGTCACATGATGTGCTGATACGCTGCCTGCTCCCTGCACTCTTCTGGGGAATTCATCACCAGGCTTTATTTGTTTGTAACCTCTATTCAGAGTTATATCCACAAACCAGCACGGTAGTCTCAGGATCCGGGGTCCTGGTCTCTGCATGAAATAGAGCCTTGCTTCACAATACTGGGAAGTCCCATAGTGATTCAGCCCAAAGCTATTTAGCAGGGACATATACTCTGGGAAAGCCTGCAGCATCCCACTGCCTGGGGTCTTTTGTTCCTCCTTGGAGTCATGTGGTGCCTTGTGAATAGAGAGCTGGCTGCTGGAAAAGGTTTGTTTTCACACTGTCTGCTCATTTTGTCTAGGTGTGCTTTTCATTTCTGTGCTCATGTGGAAGAGTCATCTTTGTAGAGCAAGGTCTCCTGGCCCATCTTGTCTGCAGCGTGCTTCATCAAGCTTCCTCTTGTTCAACAGGGAACATCGGACTGCATTACACTGACAGTGAGAATGAAGAATTCATAAGGACTGTTGTGCACTTGTACTGCTTTCCATTTCAGGATTTTAAGGCACTTCCTAAATACTAATGAGTTCAGTCTCCCCAGCCCCACGTGCAGTACTGGATTATTACCACCCTAAAAACCCATTGAATAACCTGCCTGCCATTTTAAAAACGCATGAGCCCACAAATGTGACATGACCTTGCTTGGCTGCGTTTGTAAATGCCAGGCAGGTGGCAAAACAGGTGTGGTGAGAGAAGCTACTCACCTTTGGGGAAATAAAGAGTACTGTTACTCAGCGAAATGGCCCATGCCACTTTGTTTGTAATGCGAAGAAAGCACAAAGAACAAGGACAAAATACTCATCACAATTTATTTATAAAATGCCTGTTCCTCCAAGGGAACACAAGAAAAACTGCTGGAAGGAAAGCATGCTCCCTTAGCTCACCTCCCACCCTGGCTCCAAACACGGCCTGTCTTGATCACTGCACCTCTCCTGGAAGGTCTGAACTGTTCAGCACATGGCAAAGTACTTAAAATACTCCTGGCTTGTTCCTGGTGCCAAACATCTGCTCAACCAAGCTTCATGCCAGACATGCATCACCTTTTCCAGCTCCACTGTGATATGCATAAACATCAGGAAAGTAGGGGAGGTATTTTAAAGGAGTTTTGTTCTTAATAATTAAATAGCCCCTTGCATGATCTCCACACCTTCGCCCTGGGAATTTAGAGTTGGTCTGTGCTCGAGTGCAGACAACCAGATGACAGAGACTCTCGTCTGCCATCTTCTGGACAGAGAAGAAGCAGAGCTGCCTGTTCCTTTGAACATTAACAGTCAGCAAAGCAACCCCCGAAGTCTGTCTTAAAGGCAAGTAGCAAGTGGAGCTCGGCAAAGCAAAAACTTCCGAAGGGGAAAACGCCAGACAATATGCAGCCCTTCCCTTCTCCCCAGCCTCACAGCAAATTGGCTACACTCTCTCTCAAGACACCGGCTCCCTCATGCACATACTCCTAACACCCCTGTAAGCCCCGGTCACCTGGAGGCAGACAGACTCGCAGTCTCCCACCTTCTCCCATGACTATTTTGGCTTTGGCAGGTTCTTCGTGCCTTTGGCTGGCTGCTTCTGCTGGCTGCTGGCACAATCTGCAGGGCCTGAGTGAAAGAAGACCAAGTTGAGGATCACAGTCTCACATCAGGAGCAGAGTTTTGCCTCAGTGGCTCCAAATCAATTAAGTACTAAGACTTGGACCCCACTGACAGGTACCAGTTAGAGCTGGAAAGACATAGGTCTTTTCTGGGGAGAGGTTGTTTTTTCATTTTTCAATACGTCCTGGATTTGCAACTCATTTCCTTAAGAGTCAAAGAAAATCTTAGTGGAAGGCATTAAGTAGCCCAATTGTTACACAGCTAGCTCAGATTACTTGCGCTTCCTATATGGATTACGGTAGGATTGCAACCACATCTGACGAGGTTATCCTCCCCTCCTAAGAGTTATTGTTGGCTGAAAGGAAGGTAGAACGTGACCCCCACACCGCCAGTTGTCTGCTGCTACGTGTGGCTTAAAATTGGGCTCCAAAAGACGTTGCCCACTGGATCGCTTTCCCAACTGAGCAGTGAGCTGTTATATTGACAGCTCACTTGGTTGGGACCACTACAGAGCGAGGGCTGAAGGAAAGAATTCACCAGTGGCACATGAGCCATCTGCATGATACCTTCTCCACTCACCTTTGACTTGCTTGTGTAGGACCTGCCCTCGGGTCAGACCTGCATTGCTTTGCTGGACAGTGCTGGGTGGGGTATTGCTTATCACCAGCACCTGCAGTGCAATTTCTGTTGGACAATGCGAGAGAAACAGAAGTCTTCACTGTAAACACTGGGAGAGGAGTACAGCAAGAAAACATTTGATTCAAGTAATAAGTGCTAGAGTTGCAAGTGAAATATTAATAATACTGATTTGTTTTAAGTGAACAACCAAAGAGGGGAATTCAGCAATTTAATGATAGGTATTGGAATGGGGTGGGGGGAGGCTGGGCTGTCAAACGTCATCACAGGGGTCTGAATGCTGGAGTCCAGTCTCAACGTCATTGGACTGGTGCAGCCAGCTCCCCTGAACAGCTTGATAGACCCCACGCTGCAATCCCCTGGGGTTAGCCACCGATGCAGCACAGCTGACCTGCTGGCAGGTCCAGCACCACGCATCTCCAGCCAGGCTGGGAGTGACCGGAGGTGGTTATGCAACCTGCTCCTTCAGCCTCTGGTCTGTGCTGGGGCTGACCAAGCGAATGGCTATACTCGTGGACACTGGTCTGTTAGGAACAGGGCTGATACTAGCAATTGGTGCCATACACAGAACAGATGGATAGGGACACTTGGGCTTTAGGGTGTAGGGACATTTAGGAGGCAGTGACTTAGGAAGTGACCTGAAGACCATGACAGTTTCAATGTCCCATTCAGCCAAGAGCTTACTACTCTACTTGACACGCAACTCTGTGCAGTTTAAGAAGCGTCTGTCTTCTTAAAGAAGCTCATGTTAGCATAGACTTCTGCTGTGGCCTGTTTCTCCTGTTTCTCAAAGACTGATCTGCAGGCCGCAGCCAAACACATACTTGAAGGTGTCTTGTCCATTGGTCCTACCTGCCTGGTGGCCAGTGGGGAATTTGACCTTGGCAAGAGCTTGCGTGGCAGATGACAGGGTGCCTCTTCTGCCCTTTGACTCCAAGGAGAGTTTAGCTCTGGGCAGTTGGTTCTCGGAGACGTTGTCCATGTTGGGACTTGAAGGGGTCCGATGTTTTGCTTTTGACACCTAGAAGACACCATCAAGACACCCACTGACCTCAGCCGCACACTTCTGAGGCTGTGGGTCACATTACCCCTAAGCAGGTTGCTTAGTCCCATGTCTGTCTCTGGCTCGGGCTGCCAGGAGTTAAGGGTGTAGTGAGTGTGTAAAGGATCTGTGCAAGTCAGAACATTCCCCGTGCGGTGGCTCAGCGCTGCCTCAGCCCACAGCACTATCCTCTGCCATAACAGCATTCGGACCATCTCTCCACCCAACCGCATCCAGCGTATTTCCCTCCTTGCCAATTCCCCCCACTAGAAGAAACATATAGGTCACCCACCCTTTGGGAGCTGTGTTCAAGAGAACGAGATCTTTTCTTCCTGGCTTTCCTCTCTGCTGATTTTTCCCGATCTCTTTCTTTTCTCAACTCTCTCCCAGTTTTGGGGTGCAGCCGTTTCTCCCTCTGAGGCTCTTCTGGGAGGCTCCCAAAGCTCCCTCTGCCTTTCACACGAGGCTCTGGAGTGGAGCTGGCCTTCAGATATTTTGGCTCCACCATGTCATCCTCAAAAAAGTGGGCTGAGATGGGTTCACTCCCATGGTCTCTGGTCTGGGCCCTGCAACGCCGGCGGGCTGCAATGAGGGAGATGCTTTTGGTGCTAACTGCAATCTCTTTCAAAGCCTCTGGGCTCAGTGGAGAAGTCATGATGTCCACAGCTGACTTCTTCCTGGTTAAGCCCAGGGAGGTGGGAGAATTTAATTCGGGAATCTTTCCAGCAGCAACACCAGTTGATTTCTGGTTGAAATCAAAGCAGTGGGATCATAAGGCAACTCAGTGGTGACTTGTTCCTTAACATTTAGGGCATTTTTCATTTCGAGGTATGTCCCAAACAACAGTCAGTCCTTGCCACTCCCCCCCGAGATGTAGGTCGGTGCTGTTTTACGTTGAGGCAGACAGGGTTGGGAAACTACCTGTGGCTACAAAAGGAGCCTGCTTTGGGAGGGACAAGAGTTTCTGCCTCTCCATCCTGCTCTCAGGCACTAGCCAATATCACAGTCCCTTCCAGATTGTCCACAAGTCAGCCTCAGAAAGGGGTTGCATGGAATTTGACTCTTAAAATAATTTTGCATTAATTGAGAGGGCATTGGATGATGCCAAACACCATCCAGCTTCAGGTTCTCCAGGACAGCAGCAGCCTCCTCTAGTCATGGTCTTACCATTCGAACATGGAGGAGAAGGTGAACACCAGGGGAAGAGTTGCTTCATCATTTTCTTCCCCCAAGGTAGGCATATTTTTATGTATTATGTCATGCATTGGATACAGTGAGTAAATGATAATTTGGTCTCCTGATTAGGTGAATTGGCTATTGGTCTAGAAGTATCCGATAACCTGGGATCATATGATTTCCCTTTCCTGTAATGTATGTTGCTATCTAGGTATTAGGACTCCCATCACCATGTCATCTGTGCATCTTACACACAAATGCTACCTTTTCCCTTCCACCTCTGAGAGAAGGAAGTATAACTATCCCCAGTAACTGAGCAACTGAGATGAAATAATTTACCCAAATTCACAAAGGAACATGGGACAAAGATGTAGGTTGAACCTAAGGCTCTATAGTTGTATCCCCAGTGCCTTAAACCAGGAGACCACCACTCCGGGGAGAATCTATTGCACACTGGTATTTATCTTCTTCCTGCACCCTTCACTGCACCATACAACATGCAACCATGAGGGATTTGTCCACTTCACACACATGGTGCTACTTACTGCAACAGCACTCTGGCAGCTCCCCCTGCCATACTAACCTGGTGAACTGGGCTTCTTGGCAAGCGAGCGAAAGTAGGACTGAAAAGGATATCTGGATTCCCCAGTTTCCTGGCAGGGGTAGTTTTAGACGAGCGGTAGCTGTCACTACAAAAAGAACAGAGAGAGGGATGAATAGATGGAACTACATACATAAGAGATGGGCACCAGGACCTTCAGAGAGACGAACAGGGAGCTCAGTCTTACTAGAGCAATAGGAGATACCAGTTTGGATTATAGCTTCCAAAATGATAGGGGGAAGATGACAAGGACTTGCATAAAAGCAGAGGTAGGGAGAGAGTGTCTGGGAAGGTAAGAGGAAGGACCCTGACCCTACAAAGAGCTTCACATTCTTTCACTGGTTTCCAATCTGCATCCCACTCGCTCTCTGGGAGAGGGTTCCTATTAAAATGTGGAGCTGTACAATGAATAAATAAGACGCCAGGGACCTTCTTATTTGTCCCCTGCTCTGGGAGGATTTTAGACCTGGAAACCTAGCAAGGAGCAGACAGGGAAATGTTGAACAAAGCAGACTTTTGCAGTTTACAGAAGCTGACATTTCCCAGGAGCATTCCAGTTTCAACAACAAGAAGCCCCCACAAATACGGATGTGCCCGGATGGAATTTTTGCCAAATTCAGAGCAAGATCCTCAGAACTGCCAGTGGTCCAGGCCTCGGGTCACTTAGGTGAGATGTGGAGGACAGATTCAAGTCCCTGCCTCTGCCTCATTCAGACAAAGGACCTGACTCTTAGTCCCCGCTGTTCCACCCCAGTGCCCCAACTGCCAGGCTTCATTCAATATGAATTAACTACTGACAGCACCAAGAGAATGGCTCTATAATCAGTCAGGGAATTCACTTGGGATATAGAAGGCAGAGTCAAGTCCCTAATCTCCCAATTTTCCCACACCCCAAGCAAGCAGCCAACCCTCTGGTTGTAGAGTCACTATCAAGGTCCTGAGCTTTATAATGAAAATCTCAACAACACCCAAGCCATAGGGTAGTCTCTGCAGTTATCTGGTAAGCTACCAGGCCCTGGAGAATGGAGAGGAAAATGGGAATATGAGGAGACCCCCAGAAAAGATAGAAATGCCTCCATGTTACCTGTCTGACTCCAGGATGATGGAGGGGAGCTCAAACTTTGCTCCCCAAGGAAGACCCTTCCTGCTGTCAGCGAGCTCTTTCCTGCCCTCCTCCTTACTTAGGTCCAGCTGCTGAGCTATATCTGGAGTGGAGCCATCCTGGGGCAACGGGAAAGGGTTGATCAGTAAGACCGTGAGCAAGCAGAGCACAGGTCTCTTCAGTCCAAAGCCTTCTCTCCACCCTGTCGACTTTCCTGGAACCTGGATCCTATTGCAAATCTAAACTGAAACTCTTGCTGCAGGCCAGATTTTATTTCTAGGTTAGGACACCATATTGGTCAGGCACTAAGGAAGCAAAGAGGAAAAACTGGTCGTGAGAGGATTTCAAGGGGTTTCTGCCACTTCTGTGACCCTTGTGACTACAGAGCTGAAAAGGACTTTGCTTAGCGCACATCCATTTCAAAAGGCACCCAAATCCCCAGCATAGAGTGACTCACCGAGCTTTTGCACTTTAGTCAGAGCTGCGCCCTCATGGCAAAGCCAGCCTCCTACTTAGAGGCAGGGACTTCCACTGATGAAGCATCTGTGGTTTGCCCATGCAGGACTCAAATCTGTAACCCAACCCTGTCCTGAGTATCAACAGGATTGACAGCAAGCCTAACTCAGCGTGAGAACCAACTGTGTCATGTGCATTGGAGACAAGCCAGGATACATAAGGGGAGTTGCCATTTGGATGCCCTCCTGCTAATACAAGACATTTAGAAGTGGCCAGCAGCATGATACTGTCTGGAGAAATCCTCACAAAAAACTGCAAAAAGAACAGAGATAGACAATGTATTGCTATCCCGCTGTCCCCTGGGGATGAGCTGCTGTGCCCCAATGCCAGCAGGCTGCAGAGGTGATGGATGTTTCAGTTATTGGGAAAGGTAAGGTTACCTACTGTGCTTGTTCTTCTAATAACTGTCCCTACAGAGTCCCCCCGCTGGACCTGCATGCCTAGTTTCCAAACCTTTGGTCTCAGTTTGCAGCGAGGGGACATACATCTTGACTCCATTCTAACAAAAACAACAAAGTCAAGTGAAATCCTGGACCGTGTCTGAAAAGGACCAAGCTCACTGGATCCCCCAAGCCCAACGTGAGGGCGGCTGATGGTATGAAAGCCTTCCAGTCCTTCCTCATTTACTTCCAAGTGAAAGGGAAGGAGGGAGGATCAGAGAAGCCCTTTGAGCCACAGCTTTCAGAAAACTAGAGCCTCTCTGGTAAGCAACCCTCTTCCATCTTCACAATATCACTCTGAGAGACCCACCCTGGAACGTGAGCCATTTCTTCAGAGGGGGACTGACGTATTATTTGCTGTAAGCCAGCATGGTACACCGAAGTAGGATGCAGGTTTTGGTTCAGAATAGCATCAAGCACGTGCTCAAACAAGTTCATGGGAACTTTAGCAGATACATTTTGTGCTTTGCTGAATCAAACACAAGAAGAACAGATTCTTACAGCTGTGGACCCAGCCCCAGGTAGCAGCCTGATACCTCTCTGAGAAGGGAACATTCCCCAAACATGCCTCAGACTACCCTGGACGGTTCCTGAGACACAGCAGGGTCTCTCGTGCGTGCAAATGAATGGCTATTACCCAGAAACATAGAGCGGTGGATGGGATCCTGTAGCCAAAAGGACAGGTCAGCTCTGCCTTACCCTGAGCGTGGTGGACATCAATGAATGAAGCAGGAGAAGGCGGTTCAGAGTCCCCTCCTCTAACTCATGAAAGTACAGACGATGCAGTTTCCCCAGGGTCCCTGGGACAGGCATGTTATGGTCTGGAGGGAGGAAGAAAGTTAGGGAAACACCAGAAGACAAACAGCTAGCGAGCACCCAGACCATCCAGCAGAGCCAGTGAGGGTCAGTGCAGGATGTGGCTCACGGCACAGGATTCTCCATTCGGCATCAGCAAAGCCCAGCAATGCCAGCAGAGCGAGAGTAGGGCTGGGGCTTTACCTCGAATCAGCATTTGCTGCTGCTGAATGATTTCTTCACAGAGCAGCCTGTGCTGCTGCAGCCGCTGGATCACAAAGTCCTTCTGGCACAGCAGGTTTTCCTTGTACAAGGCGCTGGCTTGCAGCTCCGTGTTGCCCACCTCCAGCTCGTGAGCCTTACACAGCAGCCTCAGCACCTCCTGCTGGTCCTTGCTGGTGATTTGCCTGGGGAGCAGCTTCTCCATCTGGGAGGCCTTCTTCTTGGCATTGGCTAACCGCTTCTCCAGCTCTGCCTGAATGGGCAAGCAAGGGTTTGCATGAGCCACCAGGACTGCATAGAGAGGAGCATGCAGGTAATATTTATTGACTAGAGTGCTTGAGAAACAGCTCAGCTGTCTGATCACCTCCTCTGTGCAGCCAGAGGCTGCATTTCCACCTCCTCAGATAGGGGGTCTAGGGGCACAGTGCTTCACAGTAATGAGAATGGAGATTATTATTCCTATATCCTGTAAGGCAAACCATGCGACCGTCCAATACACAGCCAGGAACACTCCTCAGCTGGAGAAAACCTACAGACATAAAATGTCATTTAAGGCCAAAGACTCCCCAAACCACTGAGCTACCAGTGACTAACAGATGGCCCTAACTGTACAGAGTAGGGGCACTCAGGAAGAAGAGTGCCTCAAGAGTGGGAAAGCAAGGCACAGAGAGTCTGTGACTTACCCCAGTACTGAGGAATGAATGGCAGAGCCTGGATTAGCACTGAGGGCTTCCTAGTGCCCCAGCTCAACTCATGAGCCCTCTTGCTCGTACTGAGACATCTGTGAATGCCCCTGTCTGACCCCCTCCGATACTGTGGCAGTGATTTCCCACCGCAGCTTTTCTCAGTGAATCACAACAAATGACCATCTGCCTCCATTATTTCTTCTACTACTTCTCTTTAGCCAAACCAAAGCAACATCATCACAAAAGCCCTTTGCCAGATCAGAGAACCCTGTACGCTCTGACATGGCAAAGCATATCCATCACCTCTACGCAGCCAGGAGACCAGGCTACCAAAATTCAGCAGGAGAGGACGGCACGACATGTGGCCAAGCAGCAAGGACACATGGGAGGGGTGTGTGCGTGTGCGCACTTGCGTGTGTGCGTGTAGTGGATTTGGGGTTAATTAGCTCAAACAGTCCTTTACCTATACAGAATTCTTTATTTCCTGGGCTCTCTGCCCTCTTAGGAACCAGCCTAAATCCCACTCAGGACCCACACATTAACATATTCCATACAGCATTCACTCGATCCTTGAAGGGTTAACTCACAGCCCCTGACTGACTCTAATTCTCTTCCCTAGGAGCCCTTTTAGCTGCTCAGGCACCAGCTAGTTATCTGCCTCAGCTGGTCCCATTCCCTAGGCAGCCTGTAATCAGAATTTGCCGCCTGCGGCTGCGCTGTAATCCCTGCCCACCTGCAGGCTCCTGCAGCCGGGAGTGTGCAAACTGCCGCAAGCTTCTGCGCGTGCCACTTCTCTTTCCTCTTTCAGGTCCTCTGGGGTCTGAAGCACCAGCTCTGCCTCCATTTGATGCCATACTATATGCACCATGTAGTTGCCACCCCCTCACCCTGGGACTGGCTGCGGCAGGCAGAGGTCACCGACTTGTGCTCAATCTCACCTTTAGGGCTGCTGTTTTGCGCTGCTCTGCCAACAGCATGTTGATCTCCTCTCTTGCCACCATGACTTCATGAGGTTCAGGTGAATCTGTGCCCTCCGCTTCCCTATCCTCCTCATCCATGGTTTCATCTTCCTTCTCATTCACTGACTTGTCATGGCACCTGCGAGCATGTTGAGTCTTCTCTCGTTCCCAGCTGCCAGCAAAAATATAGCAGTGGGAGACATTAACCCTCTGGAACACAGTGGCATTCACTCAGATGCTACTGAGTAAGTGACCCCAGGCCATGTCCACCCAGTCTTCAGGTGCTTACCCGATTTCCTCTTGCATGGCAGCAGCAGAACTGAGTAATCCTGGCTGCATATGGTGGAGCAAATCAGATATAGCAGACTGGAATTAACTTCCTAGTGTCTCTGTAGCTAGACAGAGTCCTAACAAGATGTTTTAGCTGCAAAGAAGTATTGATTCTTTCAGCACTGCAAGCTGTTGTTGCAGCAGATGTGGAGAGATGTGGCTCAGATAGCTGCAGTCCTTAGCTGAAATGACCTGAACCGTAGTACCACGCTGTAAAAATTGGCAGAGGTGTTGAAAAAAGTGCCAACAAAGCACCCCATTCAGAAGTGACCATTCTGCTTTAGTCTGCACAGTGGCATGGATGGATTTTACTTAGTTTGCAAGGGGAATGGGCACACATGCAGTGTGAGAGGATGCAAAGAACACAGCAGGTGCCAACAGAGAGGTAGCTCGGACTTGAGGATGTGGAGACCAACAATGCAAGACTGAGGTACTTCCAAGAGTTAGCACAGATCTCAGTTAAAAATGCAAAGCCAGGATAGAGATCAGACACAGGGCTATCTGCCTTTTACACTCTTTGTTGTGGCTCCTTAGGATAGAAGCATCTTCTTTCAGGGCAGTACGGTTACTTTAAATCACTGGTACTTATGAGCACGTACAGATCTCTAGGAATTAAAAACAATCCTAGGTTCCTTGCTTGCATTTCACAGTGGAGGCTGAAAGCCACTGAACTTCCCCCTCCAATGATTTAGCCACTCTGGAAAGACACCGCCTTCAATTTCTAGGTATTAATGTTGCAACCCCCATTGGTAACTGCATTGTGTGGAAACCTGACCTCAGCCCTATTGCCTCATTCTTATCGCAGCCTCTTTCCCTAGTTAACTCTCTCTTGCACCAAGACATAGCTTGACCCCTAGACCAGTTGCAAAATGCATAGTTCTGGGAGCTCTCAGGTACATTATGAGTATCCGGTGTAGGGAATCAAGACACCAGAACGAAAATGTCCTATCTTTTACTGACACCTTGGCGGGGACATTAGGGTGTTTCCTCATCAGGAAGCAGCTGGCTATCCTGTGGCTGTACTCACTCTGTAATCGTAAGCAGATGCCTGGAGGCATCAATGTGCAGCTCAACGTTGGTGTTCTCCAGCTCTATGAGGCTGCGGCGCATCTCCAGCTGCTCCTTGAAAGCTCCGATCAGCTGCTCCCGCAACTTGTTCATCTCTTGCCGGCTGGACGCTTCTGGATCCTCATGCATCTCCGCTACGGAAGAAAACAATAGCCCTTCCATTTCCAATGGCCCAGTGCTCTACACCCACTCCCTGATGTGGCCCACACAAGACTCCTTTGAGAGGTGGTAGCCCACCAAGTAGGTTGTTGCCTACGACAGTTCATGCCTCTCTAAGGCCAGTTAGTCTATAAGGTGCCACCCTGCCCTATCTTCTTGCCTTTATGGCACAGTTAGTAACAGAAGCAGTAACAGCATGGGCTGCAAAATAATTATGATGACAAGATGCCACTAATTTGTACTTCTATAAAGGCTCATAGGATTTCAAAGGACCTTTCAGTGGGGCATACCCTTATTGTACAAGACGGTGACGCGCAGAGAGAGTCTGCCCATAGTTATGCCACAAGCTAGTGATGAAGTTCACAACGGAGTCCAATGTTGACCAACAAACAGCCCCTACTTTGACCTGATTTAACTTGCTCCTCTACATCAGGCACTTAAAAGCATCAGGCGTGGCTGACATGAAGGACTGATGAGGAAAGACTCTACTGAGGAGACAGATGTCTGCCCCAACTCACACCTGATGCAGGGAGGCTGGAGGACCTTACAGTGTTGGAGCTGGGCAAAAAATAGTTTACTGCAAACATGACCAGCAGCTGGAAAACCAAGAGACTCTCTCTCTAGGAAAGCCTTTGAATGTCATGTGGACAGGATGCAGATGCCTCAAAAAGCCAAAGTCAGGCTCATACACAAGACACGCCAAGGCACAAACCTCAAGGACAGAGAAAAGCATCCGCTCCTGGATCTACCTTGAGCATCCCCGATCTCAGAGCTGACCATGCTCTTCTCCTTCTCCTGATTTTCAATCTTTGCTTTCAGGCGCTCGATCTCCCGGCGTAGATCTGAGATGATGCTGGTGTACTGAGCAATGTGGTACGAAACATTCAGCAGGTTGCGTTTCACCTGGTGGGACCAAAACACACTTGGTCATTCATCCTGTAGCTCTCTTGGTAGCTCTGTAGGACCCTGGTTGTGAAGCACAGCATCCCTCCTAGTCAAGAGGTGCCTAGTTACCCTCAGTCTATGGGATAACTCTTTATACATCATTGTCTACCTTCCTTTATCCTACAGGCCTTTCCTTTTGCTGCCTCTTTAGCCTTCCCTTTGTATTTCCTCACTGGCAGCTCCACACCCACTTGTCATCTATATCCACTGCCATTATGGCACTTACTCACTGCTTCTTGTTATACTGCTTCCCATCTGTTGTACACTGCTCTGTGCCATGCATGCTACCCTCTCTGTCATGACTAATCCCCAGTCCCTTAATGCATCTTATTCATAGACCTATTGATGTGGTCAGTACCCGTTGCTTTCTTTTAAGTTCCTTACCTTCTCTTTTTATTGTTTCCCTCCCACCATGTTGCTTGACTCTTCCCTCATGCTCCCAACTTGAACATCGAGAGTACTGTCTGGCCTCTCTCTTTCCCCATTGTGCGTCCCATTCATCTTTCTCAGCCCAATAAGTTCATCCTCCTTTCACCCAGCATCTTTCATGCCTCCTTTGCAAGCTTCTTCTACAAAATCTAGCTGGAGAGCTGCTTGCTTGCTTACCCTTGTCTTGATGTTCTTCGCTCGATACGCATAGATCAGGGTCGTACGAGATTCTTCAAAGTACATACTAGCAGGGCTGATGTGGGCGATCATAACTGTCCTGCTGTTCCCCCCCAGTGAGTCCTAGATGAACACAACATTGCCATCACTTGGTATTAAAAAAGGCACTGGTGGGGCATGCTTGGTCCCCTGAAAGCTACACTGAGCTGCTCATTTAGACTCCAGTAGAGAATCCAGTCTAAGAGCGGTAGGTAGAGCAGATCAAAAATTGTTACTGTAAACTTTGGCTGACAAAAATGTGGCTTTTTGACTATGTGGGATTTTCTCTTCCCAGGAAAATGTCCATTTTTGTCAAAATGCAAACAACTTCTCGGATTTTGACAAAATAAAACAAGTTCTACACATTTTTTAAATCCTGCTTTGGAGTAGCAAATACATTTTCAGTCAGCCCTAGCTGGAAGTTCAGAACCAAGATTCATGCTTAAAACCTGTGAAGTAGAGTGGGATCCGTGGACAAACACAACGTGATCGCACAGCACAGCTCCCAGGTTTCAAGTTATCAACAGAGGTTCACTGGATTTTACTGCTCATCCTAGCTT
Organism: Crocodylus porosus; assembly: GCF_001723895.1. Classification (NCBI taxonomy): domain Eukaryota; kingdom Metazoa; phylum Chordata; order Crocodylia; family Crocodylidae; genus Crocodylus; species Crocodylus porosus. The sequence continues at coordinate 12,976,497 of NW_017728927.1, forward strand.
GGTTCATTTCAGACATAGTCCAGGGTTTCATTTGACCCTGTTGTTTTTCATAGATGTTAGGGTCGGAAGGGACCTCGGTAGGTCATCGAGTCCGACCCCCTGCCCTGGGCAGGAAAGAGCGCAGGGGTCAGCTTTTATTAGAATTGAGTCAAAATGTATTAGTGGCTGGGCTTGAACCCCTATATTCAAGACCTGGCGTAATTTCCTGTGCTTGGGAAGAAAAATGGGGATACACAAATGTGGGTCAGCTCTCAAGTACAGGCATACCTCGGAGATACTGCGGGTTCGGTTCCAGACCACCGCAATAAAGCAAATATCGCAATAAAGCGAGTCACATGAATTTTTTCATTTCCCAGTGCATATCAAAGTTATGTTTACACTATACTGTAGTCTATTAAGTGTGCAATAGCATTATGTCTAAAAAAACAATGTACATACCTGAATTAAAAAATACTTTATTGCTAAAAAATGCTAACCGATGGAAAAATGGCGCCATTAGACTTGCTCGACACAGGGTTGCCACAAACCTTCAATTTGTAAAAAACGCAATATCTGCGAAGCGCAATAAAGCGAAGCGCAATAAAACGAGGTATGCCTGTATAACTTATTCTGTGCAGCAACACAAGCCTTATTCTGTGTGCTGATTCCCTTCCTAGCCAGCAGTATACGATACCTTCAACAAGCGGGTGAGCTTGCTATCTCGAAAATTGACATATTGGCCTCGACTCCCACCCTTCTCACTCAAGGCATTGATGCAGTTTCCTAGAGCCAGCAGTGAGCGATTGATATGGGCTCCTTCCTTCATTCTCTTGCCTCGGTTCTGGGTCTGCGTGTGAAAGGAAGAAGGATGGGGTTGTACTGGGGAAATGGCTTTGTTTTTGCAACATTAATGTTAGGGTTTGAATCTCTAACACATGAGCCTCTCTGACAAATCTAGACAGAGCAAATTCAGCAGGGATTCAAATGGGCGCAGCTTCCATTGAAATCTTGCGCATGGTGGACTTGAATTCAGTCTGGAGTCTCTGCTAGAGGATTTGTAGTAAATTGAAACCTCCCCTTCTGGGACTTGCTTCCTAACTAAGCAAATGGGATTGAAGCACACAGCTGAAGTTCTAACCATTTTAGGCAGAAATAGCTTTCCACATTTCTAGCCCAACTTTTACGCAGTATTCCCCATCACCATCCTTTCAATTGCTCATTGTCCGCACTGTTTTTTCTCTCTCCCCTTTCCTGGTTCTCCCATTTTTTTCTGACTTCCATCTATCCAGTGGTCTACCCTCCAGCTCCCTGCTTGTCTGTGATGCTTACATCAGTCACACCAATCCCCCACCACTCTGCCTTTCCAGAGCTCCCTTGTTCTCATACGAGGCATCGTTGTCAAAGCTTAAAATTCTGCAGGATATCTCGCAGTTGGATAAAATACTTTAGCTCTGATCACTCGCGTGCCCTTTCTGCCTTTTCCTCTACCCAGCCTACAAAAAAGGAGCTCTCAGTTGCACTTGTAGGATGCTGACCTTCGCTCGTGCATAGAGAGACAAAGTTTAAACACAGTTAATTGACTCTTGCTCAATAACAATGACACACGGTGCATATATCGCCAGCGTTAAAATGTTGTATTCCCAATGTTTTATAAATGCCAAACATGCACGCAACAATGATTTTTCAAGACAGTATGTGCCCCACACAATGTCAGCTGTTCCTCGGAAAGTTATAGCATGAGGGACCAAAGGGTTAAGTCTTGTTTGCAAATGCCTGTTGAGCTCTTAGCTGTACCTGGGCAGCTCTCTCAGACCCTGCCAAGTCGACCATGAAAAGCCTTCCCACTCGCGCTTCCTCGGTAATATCCTTCACCCGACTCATCCGTTTCACTGTCACCTGCAGGACAGCATGCGAGCGGGAAGACGTCTTGTTGGCAGCAGTGGGTTCCTGAGTGCGTTCCTTGTTTCCTTTTGTTAACAGCTGCATGATCTAAACAAGGCAGAAAAGCACCCAGAGGTAGCCAGATCTGCTCTGGTAACTGTAAGCTTCACCTACAATAACAGCAAGATTGATCACCCTAAAGTGTAAGCAGAAGTTGGACCAATTTTTGGCTGTGACCTCACTGGGACTTGGGTTCGATGAGCTAGCTACCAAATGGTGTAAATCTTGGGACTTCACTTTTGTTGGCTTGATGATGTGCTGGGTTGCATTCTGCTAGGAATAGCTCAGCATGTTATACCCCAAACGGCATAATATTATCCAGTCGGTGCTCTGTTAGAAAAACTGCACATTAGAAATATAATGTAGATACTCAGCACAGTCTGCCTTCAAGTGCACTACTAAAGCATATTTCAGTTACTTCCTTTCCACTTCCTCTATTAACATTTTAACTGATAGGATGTGTAATATAGGTCAAGGCATTCTTCTTTTCAGGAAACCAGCAGATACTGAACCTACTGACCTATTTAGCTGATTTTTATTGCTGAATGGATTTCAGCCTGGTTCCTGTTATCCTCCTGCCTGCCTGATTAGTCCTTTCTGAGTAATTTGGCTGAATTAAATGAGTCTCAATGGATATTGTTGCATGAGACACTATATCAAGGAAGATGATGACAATGTGGATATGTGAAACCATCTGAAAACCTTGCTGCTACTCTAGAGCAGTGAGCACACTCCCCCTCCCCCTCCTGTGGACACTCAGTCCAGCTTACCTCCTGTGCATTTGTAGTGGAGACTTCAGTTATTCCTGCTATCTGGATACTACCCCTGGAGTCCTCTCTCAGGTCTAAAAATCCAGAGGATGGATTCAGGAGGTCACGGATCACTTCATTATAAATCTGATAGGGGAAGGGAAAGGCAAAGGAAGTCAGTAGACTCACGCTGCTTTATCCTTGGATCAGTAATATGGAGGATTGTGCTATTTAAGATAGGTATGGTATTGGGCTGGCATTGTTTGTATTTCCCTGGAGAGGAGAAGCAAGATGAGGCTAAACTAGCTGAGTCCGGCTTCTGTGAATAGGTGATACAGGAGATAACACAGATAAATGAGTGACTGCAACGATAGGTGGAAATGTCACCAATTATGCAAAAAATACAGGAAAAGGTGACAAGAAGCCTAGAACCCAGCCAGAACCACCGAAGAGGAACAAGGCAAGAAGAACGGCTTTGGACTCGCGGCTTTGAGTTATACCTTTTCTAAGCAGGAGTCTCACTAAGCTCTCATTGCAAAGCACCTGCTTCACAGAATTTGTACCCCCTTAAAAACCAACCAAAGATGCTTCACCTCTAGGTATGACATCGAGACGGTGTAATCCATGCTGTCACTGGTTGCCTCCAGGGCCCTGAAGAGGTCATTCAGAGTGCGGATGTAGATCCCTGGTTCACAGTCCATCCCTAACATAGTGTAGGTCTTCCCTGCCCCTGTTAAAGCAGAGAAAAGCGCAGTGCAGATCAGATTCCAGAGGAAAATTAATTTCTGATGTAATTAATGGCAGAGTCCATCCGTGGCTGCATCTGCCCTCCTGAGACTGTACAGACTCCAGCTTTGCAAGGAGCAGTCCTTGTCTTTTCATAAAGTCCTTTTAATAAAAGGAAATATTTCCTTCCAGTGATTTCCATCCTAATTCAGCCTGTTTTCAAGCGTACTACTGCTTTACTGTTGCTTTGACAGTTAAAGTGAGAGGCACAGTTCGCAATACACAGTAGTGCAGGGCTGGGCAAAATGTGGCCCATGGGCCGGATGCAGCCCACCAAGCCATTCTATCTGGCCCAAGGGGCCTCTAAAACATTTAGAAACTTAATATTTATCTGCCCCTGGCTGCGTGTCATGTGGCCCTCAATGGCTTGCCAAAACTCAGAAAGCAATCCTCTGCCCGAAATAACTGCCCGCCCCTGCCATAGTACATTGCATTTCATGATGCACAGAGGCACAGCTTGCAATACACAGAATGATGTTTGTACTGCTCTGGCCTTGTCTCTGAACTGATACAATTAGGAAGTTAGACTTGCTGCTTCAGGTCCAGGCCCTAAAGTTTCAGTTCTCCCTGCACACTCCATCCCACCCAGCTCCTGCAGTTATAGTATGTCCGTGTTACCTGTGGGGCCATATGCAAAAACAGTTGCATTGTATCCAGAAATGACTCCTCCTACCAGGCTTTTGGTGGTGGACACATATACTTCCTCCTGGTCACAGTGAAAAACAGCAGAGCTATTAGGTCAGACATAAACATTATTTCCAAGCTGATACACATAACCAGTGATTCTCAACTGGTTACTTCTCACTAAGCCAGTGATTCTCAGCCAGGATGCTGTGGCACCCTGCGGTATGTTCAGATCCTTTCAAGGATGCCACGTAATGTTGGCACTGTTAGGCGTACAAACATGACTCACGTGATAAACCAAGACATCGGTAATAGGAATCTACAGTGTTAAAAACGTTTGGCCTTTTTGTGGCCTGAGTTCCTTGCAGCAGAAGAACTGGTCTCTTATTTTTCTGTAGTCAAATAACAAGTGTAAACTAAGAGCTGGCATTTTCCAAGGGCTGCCCAAGTATATCCAGGGGGCCTTGGATCTAAAACGACTGAGAACTGTTGGTTGAAGGTTATCACAGTGAGTGTCCCATAGTTCTTGAATTAGGAAGATTTCATGTCTACGAGATCTCAGGCAAAGGTCATGTTCCCTGTTTAGCTGGAGCCGTCAAGAAACCCTTCTCTGGCAGGTTGGGAAGGAAGGAAGGAGTGAGCAGATCCATGGGACCATGGCCACTTACACCAGCTGCAGACCATACCAGCGTCTGTCTGAAGCTTTGAAAGGGTTGGGAATAGTAGAATGAGTCACGGACATAATAAATTGTACCAGCTGTGTCCTCTCCAAATACATGCATGGATGGATGCATGCCCACACACCCCAGCGTTAACCTTCTCAAGGGTGGTTAAATCTGGAACGAGCCACCAAAAGCAGCAGCCACCACATACCTGCACACTAAGTAATGCTGCGACACCCAGCAAATAATCAAAGCCAAATCTAGAATTGTTGTAGCCATGATGATCCAGGGAATACCATGTGGGGGAAAAAGACTTCCTTGATAATATCTTGCATCTCTCCCAAATTTATACTTAGGAAAGATAGTAGATAAACTCTCAGGCACAAAGTGCTCTCATTGCTTGACCTGATATTTAGCTTAGGCTGTAGCTACTGTTTTCCCAGACCTGGGGAAGGGCATTTTGTGCCTGAAGGCTTGTCTAACTTCTCTAATGATAAAGTTGGTCCAAAAAGGTATTAACAAAGAAATTTTACTTTTTGAAGGTAGGAAAGACTAAATAAATATTCTTGGCAGTTCTCTAGGCCATCTGCTATGAAGATATATTTTGGACAGCATTTTATGGACCTATGTATCGCTTAGATGATATTTTGTTGACAGGCCCATTAATAAATCCTTAGATAAAAACATTTGGGTGCCTTGTTACCACTGTGATAAATGTATTAGTCACTGGCAGAAAGGCCGAGGAGACCGATCTTGTAAAATAAATGATTTCAGACATTAATCAGTTTTTCAGATCATTTCACTCCGTCTCCTGCAGAGATGCGTGCAGCTGTGTGCACCAGCCTTGCCTACCTGGAGGATGGCTCAGGAAGTCACTTCATTTTAGAGAGGCTTAAACAAAACAGATAAAGGAGAGCCTGTGCCATAGAGCTAAACAAGACAACCGTGACCTCATTCAGTGGAGGCCCCAAGAGTCCTGGCTCTCGGTGCCAGAACCACTCCGCTGCGTGCATACAGATCTGGGTGATCAAGTCCTGGGGGAGAGAGATATCCAGAGCAGACCGTATCTTACACTGGTTCTCCAATAAGCAGAAGAGAAACCTTTGCGGTCTGCCTCTCCTCAGCACCTCTGCCATTTCGCTGGACGCAAGGTGAATTCATCAGCGTGCAGTGTTACTCCCAGGGGTTAAATCAAACAATTTAAACTAAATTACAACTTTTTTTTTTTGGTGGGTCAGGGAGGAAGAGTTTGGGAGGGGAGGAGAAAATGTTACCTGAGTAGCCTTTTGATCAAATACCATATCAAATATAAAAGTCTTCTCTCGGGATCTATTAGCTCTCAAGATGTCATCTGGATCTTCACTTGGGTCCATCAGAACAACCATCTGTTACAAAGCATATACAGAGAGAAAAACATGATGCCCTTCACTGATTCTAAGGTTGTAATGAAGTGGGACTTGCAATCAAGATAGGCCAATGGTTCTGCCGGCTTTTTATCTTACAATATTCTGTTGCATCAATCAGCCACCCGAGTACTGAAGGAGTGTATATGGGAAGGCATCAATGCACACCATATGAGCCACATCTACACATGCACTTTACTGCAGAATAGACTAATTAGCCGTGGAGAAAGCATCACCGTCTACACGTGCGATGGTATTAGACCGCAGTAAACTAATTTATGCTACAGTAAGATGGTACTGTTGAGGACAGGACTATTTTAGGCCAGGGTAATTTACTGGGATTAAATGCATGTGAAGACCCTGACCACGGGTGTAAATTGCACCCAGTCAGCCCAGCCAGCAGAGGGCCAGATTCCTGCCTACTGCCTTCCCCCACAGCTCCACACTTTCAGCGCCCTCGTGCCCTAGCCAGCCTCTCCATCCGCCCACCCCCCAGCACCCAGGGCTGAGTAGCCCAAGCATCATCTGCTCTACCTTGGCTCAGATTGCTGCAGTTCCAGGTGCATATCTAGATGCTGCACCTGGGAGTAGTTTACTCCGGCTCAAACTGCTCCAGAGGTTATTGCTTCAAATCAAATACGTAGATGACATACCACCCACAGCGTCGGAGAAGTTTTTGATTCTGGGGCAGTCACAAAGAAGCCTTGCGGCTGACCTGCTCTCCAGACGATGTCACCTGGAAAACTTGCAATTCTTGCCGAACATTTCAAGATGCACAGAGGAAATTCAGTGAGGCTCCACTGGGTGAGTCATTTGCACTAGCTTCTCATATATTACACCTGATTAAGCCCAGTGTAACTAAGGCAGCAACTGCCCCCCCTTTGGTTTTATTTTTAGTCAAATGCTAGGATCTGGAACATTCCCAGCTCCCAGGGGAATTGTTCAGGAAACAAATCAAATTCCCTGGGAGCAAAAACACGTGGGGAAATCCCTTAGAAGCCTTTCCTGCGTAAGGACTAGCAGAAATGCCTGCTTTGCTCGGGGCAGAAACTGGTTTCTTTTACAGCTTTTATTAGAATAAGGAAGATTAAAATTAAAAATGTGCTTTATGACAGGTTTCATTTCTCTTGGCTCCTCTGGAGGCCATGGTGATCACTCACATAAGTACATAATTATGGTGGAAAGAGGGTAGCATTTCTCCTCCACTGGAACAGCTCATAAGGAGGTGATCTAGCCTCCAGGGGAATTATGTACCTAAGGGAAGGGTGAGGGGGAGTCAGGCGCCATATACTCCAGGGGAGCTTTTGCTGTCTCAGATAAATACATAATTAGGTGAGTGTAGATCATCAGCCACCTGATCTACAAAATAATCACTGCATCAGGATGCTAAGCGGTGATAAAAATCACACAGAAGAGGCAGGGAATATGTAGGGGAAGGAAATACCCAGTGGCCAGTGGAGAAGTGCCATGATCTTAGGCTGACAAGGTTCTTTGGGCGAATCTGATATCTTTTATTAGACCAACTTAAATAGTTGGGGGAAAAAATTTAAGCAAACTTTCAGGTTTAAAAACGCTTTGTCAGGCTGAGGAAGTTTCTGCAGTTGGCGTGTGCTCTTCCTGGATGGAATGAAGAGTTAAAGAAGCCTGTTTCTTATCGACGACCATGCTCTATTTCAAAGTATCCAATAGAAAACACAAACCAACAACTTCTCTTAAGTGAACTGAGTCACTGGTGCTGATGAAATGGAAACGGAATAGTAAATATCTACGGGCAAATTTCTAAAGGAGCTTCCCGATTCATGCCCACAGTCCATATTTGCACGTGCGTGTGGGCACACAGAATGCCTGCAGGGTGTTTTCTGTACCAATTTGTCTCATAACATTTTTCCTGCAACAATGCTGTGATTGATCTCAGGAGTCTACTTGCAAGCAGCCATTGCATCCCTGGGACCTCGGTACCCAACTACCTTGAAAAATTTTAGTTTTAGTTAGTAAAAACAAAAATAGTTTTGTTCCTTCCAGATTAACACATTGCCTCACTAGGAAGCGTCACAAAAACATATGCAAAAGTAGACTACTCACTATTGGACTGAGCAACTCCAAGTTAACAAGCCAATCAAGCTTAGTCTATTTTATTTTAGAATCAGCAATTGGGTCAGAATTGGCTCTACATAAACTAAGTTGAGGCTAAGAATAGTAATTAGCACAAGCTCACTAGAAACCACCTAGAAAACTAAGCTTTTCAACTCCCATAAAATTTATATTCACTTTGGTAGTTACCATCATACATTTTCACTGCTAAAAGAACCTCAATTGTTCTTTAAAAAAATTGCAACTAAAAATCTTTAAAATATATTATTCCTTTCATTTCCAATTGAAGTGTTATTCTGTCCTGAGACTAGCTCAGTAAACTGTCTGCCTACTTCCTAGACCCTCTCTCTAGGACACACAGAAGTCCTCAGGAGTTTGCAAATTCTGCAACACCTCTAACAGCCTTTGCCTAGGGTTGCAGGATGTTTTACACCTCAGATCCTGTCTCTGTGCAAGTGGGATCACTGGAAACGTCATGTACAAGTTAACTTGAAAGCATGTCATTGTATATGTTCTTCACCATGATTGAGAAAGTAAAATTAAAGCCCCCTGGGCCTCTTTCCAGGAATCTACCATCTACCCGCTCAGCTGTAAACTCACCCATACTTCCCTGGCCCAGCCTCACCTGGTCCCCCACTCTGTGGGCTATGATAGAGGCACCTTCCTCCAACTCAGCTTCGTTGATCGGACGAATGCGTAGAGCCACCTGCACAGACACAGTAGTCAGGAAGGTTATAAATTGGTCCCTGTGTCAGCTCAGACTTACCTGCAAGCATCTAAGATTTCTTAGAGCAACTTTTTACTGATTGCCTTTTCCTTCCCAGGTTATTCCACCAGAGAAGATTTAAGCATATAATTCTCTAGTCTCTTGACAAACGTGGATTCTTTATTTCTACTGCTGTTTCTAATGTAACAAACCCCAAAATAATTCCATTACCCTGTCCACCAACATCATTGCAATAGGAGCAGGAAAGTTTGGAGTGTATCACCAGCTGCTGCAGAGCTAAATGGGACACTCGCACATTATATCCCCAAAACACAGATTGAAACTATGCTATTTCTTGGTGACTAACTGAGTAGGAGAAGTTATACTCCATGAGGATCCAAGCTGGAACATCGTGCTTATATTGAGCTCCAAGTTGACCCCTGACTTGTGCAGAACCACGAGGAAACCAGAGAGCTACCACAAAAGTCTGCTTAACATTTTGTTCATGGGAGAACTGGAGCTAGCATGAAGAGCCAGATGTGTATACATCCTCATCTGCATAAATGCTTGAATCAACCAGAAACTGGTAAATAATACTTGTATTTTCAAATTTGGCAATATTACAGATATGGAAATTACAAGCAGGTGACAAATATCTAATAGGACCCCTTATCCCAATCGTAGAGGTGACTCCACATATGACACCTTTATATTTGACTGCACTAGGATTTTTTTTATGTACTAAAAAAAGTAATGAAAAGAGAAGCAAAATGGTATATTGGACCAGGCACAGGGCTAGGAAGCAAGGGCAGCTGTGATGCAGGTCCAGTTTGGCCACCATGGGGCAAATTCAGGTCACAAAGCCCAAAACTTCCAATTCTCAGTTCCAGAGTTTATGGGAACCCAGAGATGCCCAGGGCCCAATTTCAGAAGCGCTCAGGGCTCTGGCTTGAATTGCAACTATTCAGCATGTCCAAAAATCAGTCTCTGCTCTCTAGGAATCTCATCAGACACCCAGGGGCACTTGAAGAAGTTGACTTTGGCTTCACGGTGTATGCTTTCCCATCCATAAAATAGACTGTCACCTCAACAGCTGCTGAGTGGTTAGCACCGGCATAAAGGTGCAGAATGTGCTGAGGTACGTGTCAGCTGGAGGGTGCCTAATTATTCCAGGTGTTGCTATAAGGCTCCAATAGTCGCATGCAACTAGTTTCTATAGGAACCAAATCTATTTCCATAATAACAAGACCAACCAAGTGCTGATTTAATGAGGGCTTCCAGAGGCAGCTTTGGGATCCAGGATTACCTGGTACACATATCGTTCCTCTTCTAAAAAAAAAATCCTCTAGGCATGGAAAGCAAGGCAGACCCTGGAGCTGATGTTACCAGAGGCACAGAGCAACACCCTACCTGCGTACACTCTTTAATACTCGCTGAACACCTGCTCTGACATGTTGCATTATCATCAGACCTAAAAGTCTCTGGCTGAATTTTTTTTAAAGTGCCTAAGTGACTTTGGAACTCACATCCCACAGGACTTGGGGGCTTTCGGGAATGTTACCCAGTATATAGCAGTCCCTCCTTGCACGAGACGGGCAACGGTGCGAGGCTGACGAGCCCGTCTAGGAAAACTGTAGCTGCTGACGTCCCAAAATGGTGAATGAAAGGAGTATTTTGTGACCTCTACTATGCAGATTAAATAACAAAGCCTGTGGGGTAAAGGACCACGAGAGCTTGATCGGGAAACCCAAAATGCTTTACACGTGATTAGAGCCCTAGAGCACTTCAGAGGCGAGATTCCTGTGCTGGGAGCCCGTTGCTCTCTGGTTTAAACAGAAGCAATCGATTCAGTCCTGTGGTGATACGAGATGTCCAAGGAGTGAGCTATTTTAATCTGCAGCTCAAAGAAACAGCTGGGGAATAAACAGCAGGTTGCCAGATGGACACGCAGAAATCGATGCCCCAGTCCTGGGACTCATCAGGTTCTGTGGAGGCCTCCAAGTGAATATTACCAACCCCCTGGTCCCTGACCTACGTGGTGCAGTATTAACAGGCAAATTGTAGGCTGGAACACACAGCAGCCTCTGAAAAGTCCTTACCCCCCAAATCCAGTCCTGCTTTACCTCAGACCACTGCTTAGGGACAGGCCACATGGCCAGAGCAAGCTGCCAGACCCCCCCCGACCCCAACCCCGCCCCTGCAGCCAGACTCACCGTGAGCTGCTGCTCCTTCATAGCTGTGCCCCTCTGCTCAGGGCTAGGAGATCTGCTGGCGGGGATGGACATCCAGCAGGCTGGGCTGGGAAGCTGCTGCAGGCTGAGCTCGGCTGGCTCTGCAAGCCCTGCGGGAGAGGCGTCACCTGTGCTCCCCAGGCAGGTGACATCAGTGATGGGGAGGGGAGGCAGGAGGAGAAAAGCTGCATCAAAAGCCATGCTTGATTTTAGCACAGCCTTTGATATGGTCTCCCACAAACTTCTCACTAGCAAGTTAAGGAGGTACAGGTGGGATGAATGGACTGCAAGGTGGATAAAAGAACTGATTGGATCATCAGGCTTAAAGGACAGTAATCAATGGCTTGATGTCTAGCTGGCAGCCAGTATCAAGTGGAGTGTCCTAGGGGTCAGTCCTAGGGCCAGTTTTGTTCAATATCTTCATCGATGACTTGGAAGATGGGATGGAGTGCACCCTCAGCATGTTTATAGAGGACACCAAGCTGGGGGAAGTAGTAGATACACTGAAGGGTAGGGATAGTATTCAAAAAGACCTCAGCAAATTGGAGGCTTAAACTAAAAGCAATCTCATGAGGTTCAATAAAAGAGAAGTGCAAAGTTCTGCACTTAGGATGGAACAATCCCATGCACCAGTACAGGCTGGGGACTGACTGGCTAAGCAGTTAAAAAAGGACCTAGGGGTTACACTGGACAGTAAGCTGAATATGAACCAACAGTGTGCCTTGTTGTGAAGAAGGCTACCCACATCCTGGGTTGTATTGGTAGGGGTGTTGCCAGCAGATGAAGGGAAGCGATTCTTCCCCTCTATTTGGCACTGGTGAGGCCACATCTGGAGAACTGTTGTTCAGTTTTGGGTCGCCCGCTAAGTAAAGGATGCGGACAATTTAGAGAGTCTCACAGAGGGCAACAGAAATCCTAGAAAATTAGGGTCAGAAGGAACTTCAGGAGGTCACATCTAGTCCAACCCCCTGCTCAAAGCAGGACCATCTGCCAAACCAGATCATTCTAACCAGGGCTTCTCAATGATCTCCAAGGACGGAGAGTCCACCACGTCCTTAGGTAATCACCACCCTACTAGTGGCAAGAGTTTTTCCTAATATCCAATCTAAACCTCTCTTGCCTAGGTTAGGGTGCTGCAGCACATGGCTTCTGAGAGGCTGAGGGAGCTAGGCTTATTTCGTCTGCAGAAGAGAAGACCGTGGGGATTTAAGAGCAGTTTTCAGCTCCCTGAAGTGGGGTCCAAAGAGGTTGGAGCTGAACTGTTCTCAGTGGTGCCAGATGACAAAACAAGAAGCAAGCTGCAGCAAGGGAAGTTTAAGTTAGATATCAAGACAATCTCTTTCACTAGGAAGGTAGTAACGCCCTGGAACACACTACCTAAAGAAGGAATCTCCATTTTTAGAGATTTTTAAGACTCGGGTAGACAAAGCCTTGGCTGGAATGAGCTAGTTGGGGCTGGTCCCACTTTGAGCAGGGGGCTGGACTAGATGCAACCTCCTGAGGTCCCTGCCAACCCTAATGCTCTGGTTCGGAGAGGTAATGCACTGCAGCCTGGGGCTGCTAGGGCAGGCAGAGGAGCAACATGCATCGCTGCTGTGGGATGGCTTGGAGGAAGCCCCTGGCACCCTGCGGCATGCCACATACACCACTGCATACAGGTGGGTGTATGGCTAGAGCACCTGGATGGAAGGGTATCAGTCTGTTTTCTATAGGATTCACTGCTTGTAGGTCACATCTTTTGCCCTACCACCAAATTCAGCAGCTTACCACAGGGGTCACACACCCACCCCTCCTAGAAGGGAGGTTCAGCATCCATCTAGGGCTACTACTTCTGAAGCAATTAAACTGGCTTACCTGGCTCCTTGCAGCCTAGGGCAGGCACTAGTCCCTCATAGCCTGTGCTACCCACAGAGCAGCTCATCCTGCCCATCCAAACCCGTCTGATGGGGAAGTGAACCCTGGCGGCAGTGGGGAGGTACAGCTCTGCTGTGGAACAAGCTTCATCCTTGCCCCACCATGGAACAGCTCCCCAGTCCCAGGTGCCAGCCCCATCCTGTGATGTTGGAGAGGAAGCAGCAACTTTTATTGCTTGTCAACTATGTGGATCCCTGCATGGTGAGAGGGATAGTTCTGCCAGGCTGATCTAGTGCCATTAGATTAGCTCCAAATGTGTACACCATGAGTTTATGGATGCATTTTAAAAATCACTGCTGTTTAATTAGCAGGGGGAGATCCCAAGAGCAGTTAATAAGGACACACTCAAAATTTAACTGGACAAGGCACCAGAGGTTTAGTCCAGAAGTGAGGCCCAGTGCAATTCATTCCATCTATTATTTCACAGGATCAGAGGAAAAGAAGGGAGCTGCTTGTCATACAAGAAACAGGAGTTCAGGAGAAAGCTATTTTATTTATTTAAAAAATCATTACAAAAGTTAAATTAAATGAAAGTGGTAACGTAGACAAGAACCAGACCAGTCTTTAGTAGTCAACTGCCTCCATCATTAAGATCATTCAGACATCAGAAAACAAACGGGAGTTAAGATGTACATGCTGAAGGGGAGAACAGCTACTAGAGAGTGGAGGATGCAGAAGGCAAACCAAAAAGCATTACAGACCCAGCCTTCCCCCCGGTACACATTCTACAATGGAGTATTCTTAAGTGGTATGGAGGATGTTTGCCATCCATCAGCTACTGAACTGATACTAAATCTCAAGTACCTCACTTTTTCCATTAGGCAGTCACTAAAAGGTAAGATTCCTGGGAATACGGGTAAGATTTCTTTTTTTGGTTTGTAGAGAAAGAGGCAGTGACACTTTCATAAAAACAGAAGTAGTAGCTCTATGTTCTGTATTAAATGTCTGGAATTTCCCTGAATTCAACTGTTAAGTAATGTTAGGTACACACTGTTAAACAGCTGTGTGTCGGCATTAGGCAAAGCACTTCCTGTGCTATACTGTTTGCAAGATGCATTTTGAGAGGAGGTATACTACAGAAAAAAAAAAAAAAAAGCGCTTTTAACAGCCACACACAGGAACAGTGCGAGTAGCCCATATTTAAGAATAAAAAAGGCACGATTGTTTGTCGTAAGCATTCTGACAGGGCTTTCAAAGTTCCTTTTACGGCATAGGGACATGAGTAACATAAGCCGAGGCACGGTATTTCGAAAATATTTCTCTCTCACCAGTGATGTGAAGCGATTGATGAGTGGGGTTAACATTTTTCACCCTAAAGAAGCAAACCACACAAGCTACATGAAGCGAGTCCCTGGGTACTGTATCAAGTGCATTATACTGCTCTGTTCCAAAAAGGACAGAGTAAAATATAGTAAATCCAATTTAAACTAGAAAAATAAATACAACAGGTAGAATTTCTTAGCTTAGGATATCAAATAGAATTTAAGATCAAACATGCATCTTGTGTCTGCTCTGTTAGACACAAGATTCGATTTAACTTTTCAGGTTCCACGTGATTAGAAACTAAACACAACAGCAAGAGTTTCTTTATTTTGATCACCTTGCATCAATAAGTTTTCAAAAATTTTTTTTTCTTCTTTTTAAATTAGGTAGGGGGATTTCAGTGTAACAGAGGACTGAAAACTTCCTTGAATATTTAGCTATGCATTGCTCACGTTTTAGTGTTTGGACATACAGGAGCTAGCCTATCAGAAACCTTAAATAAAGCTTAGAGTCCAAATACTTCGGGGGGGGGGGCGGGGAGTGAGAGCTCCTGGAAAGCACCTAATGAAAACATGTTGCCCTCTAAAGTATCTGTAGTGTATTAACCACTGACTGGATCCTTAGAAATAGAAGTATTTGATAACAGCATCTAGTTCAAAGCACAAAATCTTTAACTCAACAAAACGAATGCACCCAGGATCAGGATCACACTTGGGTTACTACAGTTCAACATTTAATCAGGTTTTGGAATACAGTATTTGTCCAGCCATGTACTGAAGGTCTCCGTCTAGTCATTTTATTATTCATTTTTGCAAAAAAGTACAAGATACCCTGTACTAGGAACGGGTATGAGTCACGGAAGAGTCAAGGTATATTGGACAGGAGACTTATCTTACTGGATGCAAAACAACAATTTAATTGGTGTTGCAATCAGGCCAAAGTACGGGACAGTTTCTCTTCAAACAAGTGAAAGAAAACCTGCCACGAGCAACCACTTCACTGAAGTTTCAGTACCAAAACATGCTTATTTTGACGAACTTTTCTGCTGGGAAAAAATAAAAAAAATTTAAAAAAAAAAATGAACCAGATTCTTGGGAGATTTCCCTTTTTCTTGCTTGAGGGAAGTTTGCCCAAAGGTATTGCTTCAGAAGCTTTAAGAATTCTGAACTTTCTTCCATATTAGATTGGCTCCCTTGTATATCCAAATATTTTGATGCCTGGAGCTCTACAGCTCCTTGTGTGACTACAGTATTCCTTCAAATAGATTTTTCAGCCAAAGCTTCCTAGTAAAACCTATTAAAAGCTTCCAAAATCCTGCTGTTGCACCAGTAGCAGTGACTTTAAGTAGGTCTCTAAGAAACATCCTTTCATTTTCAAATCATACACTTGTAATAACTATAGTGGAATGATTGTTCTGTTAATTGACAGACTGCAAGAAATGGATCAAAACAGCTGTAATAAAACTGGGATATAAAATAATGAAAAGCAGCGGCCTATTCTAAATGGAGAAACTCCTATCATTCAGAATACATCCAATTTTAGTCAGTTAAAAGTTTTCCTACAGACAACACACAAGACGGCCTGTTTTTTTTAGTATAGGTCTGTTTTTATTTTCATGTTCAACCCACTGAGAGATCCTGTCACAATCTGAATGGAGGAGGGTACAGCCCACTGTAGTGCCACTTCAGCACACTAAAATACATCATGTGAAAAATGGTTTCCCTGCAGATCTTTTCCCATACAAAACAAACACCTGTCCATGCACATGGGACGTAAAAAGTCTCCTCAGTGAAGAGAAGCATTGTGTGCGCCAGACTCCAGAAGGTGCACTGCTGACACTCACCCGAGGGCAATTAAAAACTGCCAACTGGTAAGCACCACACGAGTCAGATAGCAAATACTGGTAGTGGTGGATTTAAAAAGAAAACCTCTAAAAATGAATACAAATTTAAAAGCAGTGCCTTTGCAAATATCCCTCCTGCAGGCAGCGGGTTTTAAAGGCACTACAATGTGTCAGAATGGAGAGAATGTGGCGCATTCACCATCCAGAGTGAGAGAAGATGGCCTAAAGATTCCAATGATGCAGGCTTTCTGAAAATGAACAAACCTCTTTTCAGTACAAGATATGGTGGTGCTGCAGAGAAGGAGAAAAAAGCAAAGTCAGTCAGTTACTGGGCCTCAAACAAGTAATTCCAAATTCTCTCATCTGTATAGTGGAAGGGACTCCTAAAATGCTGCACTTCAGTACCCTCTGATGAAGCCTATTCAACTCAGAAAGTCAGGCTGCACACCTTTTATTTTTTTTCTAGGCACCTTCCACTTGCTTGTAACACAGGAGAACCATATCTGCTGGATCAAGCCATGTAAAAGGATCAGGAGTCAAACCTTTGCATTGGTTGATGGGCAAGTAGGTTATACCAGCAGTAGACAAGAATGACCTAGGGTCCGAGGCAGGCTGGTGCTATAATTTGGCTAGTGCCCCATCTGCATGCCATGGCATAACCCAGGCAAAGTCCCTACCTACCAAATGCTGCTGAAGCCCCCTGGTTCCTGGACAGATCCAATGGCTCTGCAGGCCAGATCCAGCCTGCAGGCCATAGGCTGTCAATCTTTGGGTTGTATTATTCATTCTCTACACTGATACGTGTGCTGGGTTTTCACCTGCAGTTGTAGTCTTAACTCCCATCTACATAATTGAAATTGAGAAAGGTAGCAATCTGTGCTAGAATCTCGTCTTAGTTGGCAATCCTTCATCTTTCTAAGCAAGATATGAGATTACAATTCATGTTTCTCAGATCAAGTGCAAAGTTAAGGCCATCAGCATTGCCAACATCTGTCTGTACAATGTGAACAGCAAAAGGGGGGAGGGCAAGGAGAGGCACAGCAGAAAGGCAGACTGCTGGATTAAATAGGCTTCAACATCAAGCACTTTACGTTTTGAAATGTGACCAACATTTTTAGGAAGAAATAGCAGACAGCAAGTGGACATTCAACTCTGAGCAGATGAAGTCAGTTCTGAAGTGTAAAATTATACAGCTAATTATTATACAGCTAATTTGTTGAACAGTTAAAACTTTGTTACAGAAAGCATCACAGCATTTTCCACACCTGCTTAAGATGGCAATCTTTTCATGTCCACTGGCACAGCTATAGAAATTTCTCATGCTGCATAGGCAGTTTCATTATGTACCTGCAATGCACCATGTTTAAGGACCAATTCAAAGGCTTCTCGGTCTTTGAAAGTATAGTGCTGGCAAGACAGAACAGGAGAGAATGCTCTATAGAACACTAGTGCATTCATGAGCTGACCTAAGCCTTCACTTCCAGAAAACCTCTATAGTTGGCTCTCCAGAATCTTTCAACTGAGATAAAAAGTATGGCAGCCAAGTCAGGCGACAGAAACATTCATTTATACCATGCACACATGTTTATATTTTTCTCCAGGTGGTTCTTCTACAAGTCCTGGAAGTGCTGCAACAGCAGAGCAGAAGGTTTCCCCCCGCACTGAAAGAGAAACCTGTCTTACCACAGTTATTAGACTACTCCGGTTCTGCAATGGTAATAATTTCTTCGTTGATAAAAAATTCAACTGTCTCCTCCTCCCAGTCATCTACATTGCTATCCAGCTCATCTGTGTCCACTCCTAGGCAAAGAGAAGAAACATTAGTCCTGCATGCAAATACCCACAATGCAACTGATCAAGGAGTAAAGGGAACAGCAGTAAACCATCTGTAAAATCAAAATATTTTATTTTATCACTCAAAGTTAGGAACATTAACTAGTTCACTGCTTAACTACTCTGCTCTGGCCTCTGTGTGAAGCTTTGTAATCAAGTCAGTCATTTCTCATGTTGGGCAGCAGCAGCAATCATTGTTCCATTATCTGTCTCAACCCAACAGATGGAAAAAAGCTCAGTCTTAACCCCATATCAGACAAGAGGTTAGCCAAAGACACTCTCAATACCACCTCCTGGGTGTCAGCAATATTTTTAAACTTCTAATAATCACAACAAATCAAAACCAGTTGAGACTTTTTCCTTCAACAAAATGGGCCTTGCAATAATACAATGGATGAGCGATAACAGAGGAGACTGTCCCTGCTCAAAATTAACTAGGAAGAGGAACACGATTCAACATTAATATGAAGGTTCCAATAACAACTGAGCCATTACCCAAGACAGCGCAGCCAGTGATGTTGGTTGATTGATTTATTAACCAACAGCCAAACCTCTAATGTTGTTTGTTTCAATGTGCGCCTTACCGCCTCGAAGCTCTAAACGCTCATTTCTCTGTTCCATGTAAAGTTCCTGTGCCATCTTGCGGTATTTCTTGAACTCCTCCATCATTGTATGTCTCCTTTCCACCAGCTCCTACAGAGACAAGAAAAGACTATTAATAAACCCACTGACACAGTGTACCCACACATTTTAAGGTGATCCAGGTGCTTTTCACTTATGACTAGCTTCTGCTAGTTTAATTAGCAATCTTTTTCCAAGGTAGCATCCTTGGCTTGTTAGTTTCTCTCAAGTTTTACTAGAAGAACTGATTAGATGGAGAAAAATATCATCAGGAACCCACCACAAGTGCCAGCCAAGGATATTCAGGTCCCCATGCTAAAAAAAAACCAGACTCCTGCCAATTCCTTGTATATAATACACAAATAATACTGGGCCTTGGAATTCCTTGGATTGTTCATTTGGTAGAACTGTCTTGCCACTTTCCTATACTTATGCTGCTGGGGTAAAGTAAGTGCAAGTGTCATCCCTGGGTTACTCATTTCCCACCCCTGGTAGCTGCGGGAGGTAAACCTAAGCCAAAATCCACAAACTTCTGCTTTAGGCTAAGGGACCTGCTTCTGGAAGCAGTGACCGATTCAAAACTACATGGCACAGGACTGCAACAGTGACACTAGGTTAGTGCCCCAAATACTTTTCATTGTATTCCCAAAGCTTTTTACCTTTGAGGCTTTGGATTGGCTCAGACGATCCTTCTGTTCAAAGATCTTGGAGTATCTCTTCAGGTCCTTCTTAATTTGCTGTAAAAAGAAACTTGTGTCAACCAAGACTACCAATTGACAATCACAATACCCTTTCCTCCCCAAAAATAAACAGTTTAAGAGGCAATTGCTTTACATGTGAATCCTTTTTAAACAAAGGGAAACTTCTTTACCTCTTTTGCAGCCTATCCTGCTTGGGGGTATAAAATAGCTTATGTATTCCTGCAACTATGCAACTGTAAGGTTCTGAATAACTATGTTCTGCTGTTTTACCCTTCTAGTTTCTCTATGAAGCTTCCAAAGGGGGGGATGTTTGGAGGGTTTTTTGGTTGGTTTTTTTTTTTTTTTTTTTGTTAAACAGAAACAGTGATAAACTAAATTGAGAGCACTACTTGGTATCTACAGAACCGTTTCCATATTTGCACATTGCAGTTACATTCTGAACTCTTCATGATAGAAACGGGAAACACCAGAACTCAACCTGGGGAATGGAAAGCTGTCATGCCCCCAAAATGGTATCACCCAAATTCTCTACAGCACAGTCTATACAAAAAAGGTTTAGTGGTGTACAGTACCTTGATCTGATCCTGGCTGAGCAGAGTAGGTGGTCGGGGTCTCCAAAGCAGCTGGCAAAAACGGTCTTTATTGTTCTTCTGGAGAAGACGACCCTGGAAGGTCCATAACCAGTAGGCATTGTCCACCTAGAAAGCCACAGTGAGAGACCTTGGTCAGGTGGATCCATTTTACTACAGCAGGAGAAAACCTTATCACTACAGTATCTTAGGGTGCTGACAGACATGGAGACAAAAAGTGCTTTACTGGAAGAAGAATCACGTCAGTTTGACCCAGCTCTCCACCATCTGTATAGCTCACACTGCAGCACGGGGTTGGGGGAGTAGGGTTTGGTGCCTTTGTCTAATAGCTGATTCAATCAGCTATTAGATAAGTGCCAAAACACCCTGCTGAAGTGCATAAGCTATACAGATGGTAAGGAGCTGGGTCAAACCGATGCAATTCCTGTTCAGGGCATGTGCTGCGCTCGACACTGAGGTGCTCCAAGCTAAAAGTAAAGCACTGTTTTTTGTTTTTTTTCTATGTCTGTAAGCAACCATAGTGTCTTCCATATCACTGCAACAGCCACTAGTGGAATTCTCTGCTCTTTTCAAACAAGCCCCTTCTAGAGTAGGCTTTCTACTCAAAGTCTTTCTTTTAGGATGAGGGCATGCGCCTCAGAGAAAAGCCACACTACAGAAAAAAGAATGAAGTGTCCACAAAATAAACAAAAGCAAAAAAAGTGATTTTTATGGAGGCCCAGGAATCTAGACCCAAACCATTCACTTTATCTGAACCTCAATAAATAAAGCTTCTTTACTAATACAGAAAATGCTAAGTACAACTACTGGATCTATTGCAACTACCCAGAAGTGGTATGCTGGACATAGAAGAGGAAATCTGCTTGGACCAAGAGGAAGTTTACCAGTGGACATGCAATTTAAATGAATGGGACTGGGACTGCCCCTTTAGTGACAGAGTTTAAGCAAAATAGCAATGCTACCTAGAACAGTTCAAAAAAGAGGGATGGAGTTAATGAGCCAGTACACAAAATTAGTACTTGAGAAGACTGCACCACTACCAATGAACCACTGACAAATATAAGCAAGTATAAAACTTCTAATTTTACAGCCAACACAAAAATTAGATTGCCATGAATATTGAAAAAGGGCAAGAGAAAGTAACTAAAAGACTTCAATACCTTGTGACTCCACCAAGACACAGAAGTAACAAGGTATCGGCCGGTAGGATCCCATTCCACATCTGAGGCTGTATAGTGTTCAGCTATGTTCATCATGGTGCAATCAGATGTATCAACAAATGCTAAGGCACCATTCATGCTGAAAAAGGTACACAAGGATCATGATCTTGGTACACAAACACTTCCCACTTCATAAAAACAGTATGCTTTCAGAGTCTGAAGTTATTTCACAACAAAGCTGACCCCATGCAAATAACCAAGATGCACTCACACCTCCATATAAATCATAGCATTTCTCTGCACTTCTGCAATTGGAAAGCATGATGGGAAGTGTCAAGCAAACATCTTGTTAAATAGGGTTAACCCTTGTATCTCCCTAGGCTTATATTTCTTAACTCTCACCTCCTCATCCTAACTCCTGTCTTGCATGTCATGGTGAGGCCAGGTTATAAAACACACTTGGGTACAACCATAGCTTTCTAAGCACACACGTGAAACATTTTCTGTAGCCAAGACAGGATCAAAAATAAAAATACGGCGTTCTAAAATGAGAAGCCAAGCTCTTCCTTTAATGGGTGCAAAGCCATGTACTGCTCATAATTACTACAAACCTTTTAAAATTAAAATGCTTAAGAAATGTCCAACTAATGAGTAGAACAACCACTGTCAAGCAGGATAAACACACCAGCAGGGCATTCATTAAAAAACATGAGCATTACCTCAAAGTGTCATAATGAATGTAATCCTGGACATTTAAATCATTCAAAATTTAAAGATGGACTTTAATATTGAACAGTCACTGTTGTCTTAAAGTACATTAATTCACAAGACATGGGTTACAATTACTCTACCCAAGAGCATTCTAGAAGACTTAGCCAAGAGGGACAAGATTAAAATAGCATCATTCCTCATTTAATGCAATGGCAACAGACAGCCAATAAGTAAAGGTACTCTGCTGGACTATAAAAAAATGGACCCACTGCTTGCTAGTCAGAGCAAGACTAGCTCTTTGCTGTTGTCTACTGCAGCGATTCTCAACCAGGGTGCTATGGCAGCAACTAGCCCATATGAGAGGAAGTACACATCAACTCCTCCTCACACCAGCATGGAGCGCCTGCCCCAGCATCCTGGCAGCACTCCCCACTCCTCTCCCAGCGGCTCTGTGAGCATAAGTGGAGCAGATCTAGCTGGGCTAAAAAAGTGCAGTCCCTACGCCCTGGCAGCCCCTGCACCGATAATACCGTGCTCCAAGAACTGCGCTCTGGGTGGGCAAGCAGACACAAGGCTGCACGTTTTCAGCCCAGCTTATTCCCTTGCTCCTCCCATGCTCCTGGAACTGGTGGGAGTGACTGCAGGGAATGGTGGCTCTGGTACTCAAGTCTCCGGAGGAGGATCAGCTGCAGCAGCAGGGGCTGTGCTCACCCCCCCTGACAGGGACAAGGACAGGGAAGACAGAAAAAAGAGCAGGGCTCGGCCAATTCTGCCCCCACTGCCATTACTTGGTACCAGCCTCTGCATAAGCAGCCACTGTTGCCCTCTTCCACTTCCTGCATGGACAGATGCCTTCTTCAGGGGTCAAATGACCCACTCTGGAGCTGCCCAGTCTGCCCTGCCTAGTAGCCCCTGCCAGCTCTATGCCCCATCCCCTGTCACGCTCTCAAGAATTTATCTATCAAAGGGGGGGCGGGGGGTAGAAATCACTTGTAAAATACTAATAGCCATTTAAAAATTCATGCAAGACTTAGAGGGGCAAAAAAAGCTGGAAGAGTCAAAATGAGATTACCAGAAGTCAAAATCAGAATCTTCTATACAAAGGTAATTCTCCTAATATAAATCAGGTGCGGTACAGAAATGGTGACATATGGGTAGGATTTTATTTGTATATTAGAGATTATTTTATAGGGCAGCACAATAAAGACATTTTATTGCAAGACTTCTTTTAATTCAGACATTTCTACTCACTTTACCAATTCAATCAGAGCTCATGGATTAAGATGACAAACACACACCTTCTGAGGCCAGCCAACACTACAAACTGCCCTTGGGGACTCCAGAATATCGTGTTTGCCTGCTGCTTGTCAAACATTTCTGAAAGGGAACAGAATGTTTAGTCACTAAAACAACCAACCCACCCTACAGAAACCTCAACCCATTGCCATCAGTTTATCAGCAAACATGCTGAAGGGTATTCTATATAGTCCTCAGAAGACAACTTCTAAGCTCTGCAATTGAAATCCCTAAAATACCATTTTTATTAGAAGAATGAAACCCAATATGAATCTGTTCCTACTGATGACAGAGAAAATGTTAGCTGTCAGGAAGTTCTAAAGGCATTATCTGCCTACAAAACCATACCAGTTTAGAAACCAATGTAATTTAAACCATTACAGTTGCCTTGTGTTAACACATATTGGTTTAAAAATATCTTTAGCTGACTTCTTGATTAACTTAGGTTAAATTGAAATAAAGGCACAATAAACCAAAATAAGGAGGAAGGAAATTCCTGAACAGCTGGGAGAACAGGGAAGATTCAGACATGAAGACAGAAGTGTACAGAGGACAGGAAGTTTTGAACATGCACCTGCCCACACTGTTTAAAATGTCTGTAATTATTTTTTAAACGTTATTTAACTTTTCCAGCCACAGCCAAACAAGATTAGTGTCTTCTAAATGAACCTGTTATTTCCAGCCCACAGACCAAGGGAGCATTCTCACTACACAATGAGTCTGACACTCCTCTTTGGGCTGTTCCACCTGCACAAGATTGCTAGCCTACAACATGCTCCAGATACACTCCTCCTACGCTTTGCATTAGCGTTCAGAAGTGTCTGGTATAAACACTCAATGCTACACAATTGGCTGGAACTCTACAGTACAAACCTGGCAGTAGCTGCATTTAAAAGTGCTTTATCTCTAGTCTCTTCCACCCTCAGTTGTGCACTCAATTACACTTACTGATGAGCTCTATCTTCCCATTATTTTTGACATGGTAAAAGGAGACAGAAATTCGAGGAGTCTCTCCGTGCAACACAGCAAACTTGCTACCATTTGGCTCCCAGGCAAAGGCTATGATAGGTTCTGTAAGAGAACAGGAGTTGTCAAAACCCAACATCTTACAAAACAGCAGTGCAATCTTCAAGTTATTCTTTATACAGCTTCAAATTACAAGTGATTTCTGTATTCAAGAGTGAAGAAACCCTGGATGCTCGAGTCAAAAGAACATAAATTATGAGAAACCTACTGTGACTTGCACTGTTGCTTTACTTCTAGTCAGCAAACCAGAAGAACACAGAATAAAGAACATCTCCAACCACTGGTGTTACCCCCAACTTTTCCCCACCTTAGAGAATCTTCTCAATTAGGTATTGTAGCAAACAATCAATTATTTTATTGTTAAAGCTAAGTACAGTAAACATGTGCCAGATTCCCTGGATACCAAGGTGCCCTTCCCATGGCAAGAGCCATTAGCAGCAGCACTTTGCGCTACAGTTTGCAGTTTATTCGCTAGTTATAGCATCTAAATTCCCAGCAAAGCAGCTGACATCTACATCAAGGGAAGCAGGAGACTGGAAAGAGGGCTTCTTAAAAATCCCCTGCAAGAACACAATCTGAAGAACTTGAGTTTTTCCATGGAAAAAGTTACTCCTGTAGAACCTTAGTTCTCACAAAAAAAAGTGTTTACCCCAAAGTGTCCTGTCTAGCATTTACAGTGCATCCAGTGGTGTGCAAGTAGTACAATGGAATTTGTAAAAAAGAATGAGAACCCCGTCTCACTGTCAAGTCAGGGATACCTGAAGAGTTGGAATTACCTTTCATTTCTACCACATCCACCGGGACCTGCTTCTCTCTCATTCGGAAGATTTCAAAATTGGTCACTACACCCTGCAAAAGCCAAGTTTAGTCAAATCTTCAGTAAAGGAATCCAAGGACAAGTCATTCTAATAGGCAATCAGTCTGGCATAGTACCTTGAGATGTGTTCCCAAAGTTGCCATTTCTACACATTGCAACTTGTGGAAAAAAAAAATTTTGATTCCAATAAAGATGCATGCTTTAAAAAAAAATTAGTCTTTTCTTTTAAGAATCTATGTTTCCAACAGACTATGCTGCAATAAAATTAGATATAAACCAGGGATCCTGGTTCTCTCTCCTTAAAACAAGCAAATTCTCCAATTTTAAACCCCCTGCCTGTCACCCCACCCAAAAAACAACCCCCAAAATCTGCATTTTTTCATGATTAAAATGAAACACCCACACCTCCAGCTAACGGGGATATGGGGCTAGACACCCAGGTCCACAGCCTCCCGCCCCCAACCCCCAGCAGCATCCAAGCCCTGGCTGCCACCTACAGGAGGCACCAGCTGCTGTGTCCAAGTGCATCACAGAGCCCAGCTGCCCCGCCACCACAGGAGGCATGGCTGGAGCAGAGCCCATGGGGGAGGCAGTTGTGGACTCAGGCTCCTTGCCCTGCTGCCCACCCCCTGGGGCTTCCGTGGCCCAGTGCCCAGGACCAAATGCACAGGGCAGAAAGGGACAGAGTGGGACCAGGTGGGAAAGCTTGTTGCTGTTTCTGGGACCCCTGTGCTGTTCTGGTGAAGCCCCCACCTGCCTGCGCAGCAGCAGCAAGGAGCACAATTCTGCGCCGTTTCCCCTGCTGCTGCCAGGCGGACAGGAGGCACCTCACCAGGGCACCATACGGCTCCCGGCAAGGGACCATACAGCTCCTGGCAGCAGCAATGAGCTTCCCCACCCATGCTGCTCATGGGGGAAGGCAGAAGCTGAGTTCTGCATTCTGCTCTGCCACAGCAGCCACCACCACCTGAAAGCATCAGCCAGGGCTTGGGTGCCGCTGTGGAGAACAAGGGGCTGCCCACCTCTACCCCACGCACAAGTCTGGGGGCATAAGTGATGCATAGGAGGGACATGTGGCCCCCTTGAGATTGCCCGCGGCTGAAGCCGCAACCGGCTTCTGCAGGTGGAACTCACTCGCTGCCAGTCATGGAAGGCACTAGGCATTCATGTCTGGGGACATGTGCCTCCCGTGCCCTCCCCAGGAGTGTGTGCAGCAGCAGGGAGCCAGCCAGTCATGTCA
Organism: Crocodylus porosus; assembly: GCF_001723895.1. Lineage (NCBI taxonomy): Eukaryota > Metazoa > Chordata > Crocodylia > Crocodylidae > Crocodylus > Crocodylus porosus. The sequence goes on from NW_017728927.1 coordinate 13,002,684, forward strand.
GCCCCTGACAACCTGCCTTTGGCCCCATCCCACTCCCTGCCTGGACCCCAAGCCCCATGCACTGCCTTGGGCTGGCCAGCAGCCCCAACTCCAGACAAATCCCTCCCTCACGAAGGGTACTTCAATTGTCCCCTGCCAGACTTACCTGAGAGAGCTGCTCTCCAAGCTGCCTAGTGGCCACATGCATATGTGTGCATACACACATGGCATCCCCTGCTGATCACCCTCTTCCCGCTCCCCCCCGGCCCCTTGTAGGCTGGAACTCTGCCAGCCTGCAAGGGAAAAACCCATTGTTTTCCATGTTTTTCTCTTTAAAATTAAAAAAACTGGGTTTTAATACTTTTTTTGTGGCAAATGGAAAGCCTGGATTCCTGAATATAACAAAAATCAGGAGGATGTTCTGTTCTCCATATTCTTCAAAAATAACTGACAGACTCCCACTGCAAACCCACGATGAATACTGTTCTTAAGTTTCTTAAGAAGCAAGTAGCACAGTATCTGTGGCACCTCACAATATTGGAAATATATGGATATATTGATTTTGACATGATGCAATGATGTACACATTTCTTTCCATCCACTTTGAATGCTAATAAAGCTTCAGAAACAGGCAGAGTTCAGTTTATAAACATGCCTGCAAATAACATACCTGTGTACCTTTGGGAGTCCTGTCTACCTTCACACACAGGTAATCGCCATTCTTTTGCCAATGTAGTTTGCAGTCTACCACATTGAACAGGTTCCGCACACGAATTTCCTGTCTGGAGGGGAGCTGCATCAGCGTCACCCTTGCTGGGATGTCTTTGTCTTCAGGCACCCAAAATGCAATTATGTTACCTCCTGGAGACCATGAAAAATCTCTACAGGATGAAAATGAAAACAGCAAGAATGTTATAAGAGTACAGTTTCCTGACCACCACTTAAAGATGCTACAAACAGGCTGAGAAACAATTTTCTGCACTGAGTCATCAAAACATTTCCAAATTATATCTAGTTAATAGGTAGCTTGACACCAAAACTAGGCTGCAGATAGAAGTGCAAAACCCAGATCAAATGCTACAGACTTACCAGAACCAGTCTGGTGACACTCCAGTTAAGCCTCCTGTCTCAGCAGATCAAACATGGGTCTTTTGCATATCTACCACTTGGGAATGCAGCAAAAGCAGTGCAATCAGATTTAAGAAAAAAGGTGGTACTCCCTCATCTCAAACTACAGAATTTCAGTTGATCTGGGAGATGAGTTAAAATAAATGGATAACAAGAAGGCAGCCCATTATACTGCATTAGAAACACTTCTCTTGCATTTGGGCATATTTAATTTTCTGAATGCTTTAAAGAAAGATTGTGAAGAGTTCTTTCTTTAATGCTCTCTTAAACACGGGAAAGAGAAAGAGAATAGGTCATGTTATTTATTCTGAGATAGCAATAGGAATTATGCAAAAAAAATGCCAGGAACCAAGATACTTCAGTTCCAACAGGTGCTGGATAACACCCTCTACTTTAAGCCTATAGATCAGCCGTCAGCAACCCCCAGCATGCGTACCATGCATGGCATGCAAGGCCATTTTGCTCGGCACACCACCGCCAGCCCGGGCTCCAAGCAGCTGCTGCCAGCCACAGAGCCCAGGCTGCTTCCAGTAGGCAGCTGGGAGGCTGCAAGCCCTGCTGCAAGCAGACTGGCCTCTGTTGGCCAGCTGCAGGCAGGAGGCTGCAAACAGCTCTCCGGGCTCCAGCGTGTTGGCACTCTGGCACCTTCCAAGGTAGACATTGCGGTTTTTTCAGCACTCTGGCCAAAAAACGTTGCCTACCCCTGCTACAGATAGACAAACATCTTAAAGAGATCCTTTACTGATATGCAAATGAGTTTAAGTTAACAAATACATTTTGATTCGGCTTTGATACCATAAACATACAGCAGATTCAAGGCAAGTCCCAAGGCCACAAAACAGATTTCCATTGTTATGACAAGATTTACAATTGTATGTAAAATGGACCACAGTTACAGAAAAAGGGTAGAAGTGACAAATCTCTCTTATTTCCATACAGGTGGTTTCCTCCACAGCAAAGATCAAGGAAAAAAACAGAGGGGGAAAAAAAAAAATCAAGCCAATATCCTGGAATTGTACAGTATTATTCCTAGCAATATCACAAAGCATAAATGCACAAAGACAACGTATTCCAGTTCAGTGACAAACTGACACAGGACCTACAACTATTCCTACTGCTGTAATCATTACAGAAACAGGTTTAGTGCAAATATTTTTCTCATAGCTGTACAAGTGATTTGGGACTCAAGAAATGGGGATGCTTTACACAACAGTATTTAAAACACTCTATACCCAGCATTATATATTACCACAAAACAAGTAAAAAGACCAAAATTATAGGTACCAAAAGTACCTTGGTGGAGAGCAAACAATAAGTAATATAAAGGCCCTTTAAACTGCTAGGGAAAGATACAAGAACCAGTGAAAGGCTCATGCCAGACATTAAACACTGAAGAGAAAAAGACAGCCCTTATCTTCAGCATCATAGGAAATTAACCACTAGGAATGTGGATTCTCTCTTTCTATGTTTCTTAAATCTTAGACTGAAAGACAAGCCTCTGGAAGACAAGCCAAAGTATTACCAAATCCAAGTCACCAAGCTCAGTATGAAGTTATGGAGCAAAATGGATATTGAAGGCCATTATAAGGTTACATTAAAAAGTCAGAGGTGTCTTCTTGTCACCACAGTAATCGAGTGCCTTATACATTTCAGTGGCCATCTACATCTACAAGTATGAAACTAGCATTCCTTGCACCTGAACAACACAACCTAAGACAGCAGACCTAAAAGGAATACTCACTTTATCCCAGTGATTTTCAAACTTTTCTTGTCCAGTAGGCCCATAGACTACATGAGAAAAAAAACCCAATGAATTTACAGGTTACAAATATGTACAGGTATGTATTGCCTTGCCCCCTACCCTCATCAATTAAAGCACTTGAAAGTGCCAGATTTTTTTTTTTTTTTTTTACTCTCCCAATTACTGTAATCCAATGATAAATGCATGGTAACATGAAAAGACAAAGGGGAGAATAAAGCAGGATGTACACAATTTAAGGCCTTTCAGTAAAGATCTGCTCCGAAGAGTTAAGAGGTACTGAGCAACTCCAATCCTGTAGGCCAGGGCTGTCAGAAGTACAGTCCATGGGCCAGATCCAGCCCATGGAGCCCCAGTGATCTGGGCCACAGTGCTGCCTGTGGATCTTTGAGTGGCCCTGCAACCTGCACATAGTGCACACCCCAAACCGCGCCCCCTGTGCAGCATGTACGCCAGCTGCAGCCCTGCACTGTATGCAGTGCACATCACTAGCCTGTGGGCTTGATTCAGCTTGTGAACTACTCCATGTCCTTCACCCAGCCCATGAAGCCAGATGAGTTTGATATCCAAGTTGTAGGCTCTTTACACAACTTACATTGCTTTTTAGTCTTCTGTGAAATTTAGGAATGGCATAACTGAACAAGAAAAGTGCTGGGGGGGCTGAGGAGAGGAAGTCAAGACAAGGGGGATTTCTCACCCTTTAAAAGATATTTACTAAAAGGCAGGTTTTCCTCTTATGACAAATTTTAGCAGTAAACAGCTGACACTTTAAAAAAAATAGGTGCCTTGGATCAAGCTGACATTACAAAGCAGTAGGTTTTATGCACTAAAGCACTTACAGGTGTTTCATAGATGCTGAGGGTATCTGATGTCATTCGAGCAAAAAATTTGCCATCATGACTCCACCTAAACAAATAAGAGGAACATATGCCGTCAGAACTGCTTCCCTTAGCGCATCAATAACTAGAGGCTTCCTCCTCTACTGTTTTTAGCCAACCTACTTAAAGATGGGCCAATGGGCTGAACTTTCACAATGGAATCCTCGTTTCTTCTGACCAGTTAGGATATCCCAAATGATGATAGCCTGAGGGTCATCCTGAGTGTCCATTAGAGGGCTGAAGGATACCATGTACCTATGAGAAGGAAAGCGATTAGCTTTACTTTTCTCATGAGATCTAACATTTCAACATATACACTTTTACCAGCTTCGGAGTTGAATCAGCTAAGCAGAGCTAATTTCTTTTAAGCAGTCTGTCTCTAGGTGTTTTGCTAAGTTCACAATCGAATAATTTCAAGGCAGATAAAAGCAGTCATTCCTATACTTTGGTTGCCAACAAGGAAACCCATTATGTTCATCTTGCACCAAACCGCTCCCATTAAGCATTTATAAACAGAAGACTGACAGAAGCAGAACAGTGACCAAAGGTTTTGTGGAACTAATATGACCACCCATTGCTAAGATACTTGCTATATTACCAAGAGTGAAGAATTTATTTCAAGGTAACAGCTGATCAGCTGAACATTTTGCTAAGACAGACATCACTGACTAAATTCCAGCATCCCATCCTCTTTGTGGACTTTAGAAAGATGCATGAAACTAGCAAGCTTTCTTTGGAGCTAAAGTGTCCTTAAATCCAATCCTTCAGTATAGACCAACCATTCTGAGTTATGTCGCATCAGACAGTTTTGTATACATTCACTTCCCCTCAACACCTCCCCCAGAAAGGATAGCCACCAGAAGGTAGCAACTCCAAAGAGTAACATAAAAATTAAGACTGAAGATCCAGTCAGAATGAAAACAGGAGAGGGAGAATAAACGTATTTTATACTTGATTTTCTAATGCATCCTCTCATCATGGGGCCCCCAGGAATAGACATCTTTTCACGACATACCTTTCGCAAGGCGAGAAGTCTATGAGCTGTACACCTTGGTGGCTGAACCTCTGGATCTGTTTGAATTTTTCTCCTCCCCATAAAGCAATTCCTCTTTGATGGAATGTAGCCAGATAGGTACCCTTGGGGGACCAGCGGACATAGGTTTCTGTCCACCGCTATAGGAAGAGTTATACAGATGAATTATATTCAGGCTGCTGGATTTCAAGGAAGACTTTCAATATCTATGGTCTACAGCAGAGCTATCCAACTGTGGGCCCACAGGCCACTCACAGCCTGCAAGAGGTTAGTGTGCAGCCTCCAGCCACTGCTCCCCCACCACTCCTGAAGTCTCCCCTTTCCCTCCTCTAGGCAGCACTTTATGCTTTCCCCTTAGGAGGTGGGACAGTGGGGTAGCACAGGGAACTGAAAGCAGGTCTGCATGTAAGGGGAACTGTGCTCACATGGCACAGCAGTGCAGGAGATGGGGGCAGCATGGTGCAACAGTGGAGGAAGGGGAAATGAAAAGAGGCATCTGCACACTGTGCCTCGTGGCAAGTCCCACTGGTGCAGCCCTCAGGTCAAGGGGCCCCCAGGGACTTGGAAGTTGGACAGCTCCGATCCTACACTGTCACACCTCCCACAGTACAAACATCTGAGAAAGATAAAAGGTAAAACCAAAGCAACTTAACATGTTTCCTACTTCTTAGCCTGAAGGCTTTCAGGAAAATACCACATAAGGAATTTGTTCCAGAAACCTACTAATCAGTTGCAAGTAGAAGCTGACAGTGGTGGGAAGCCTCTGGCAGCACCTAGTGCAAGTGATAAAGAACATTACAGAACTTGTCCTTGGATTAGTAAGAAGGTTTCTTTTGAACTTCAGACAGCTCCAGACCCACAGTCAGGGCATCTTCTATGCAAGTGGGGCCAAAACTTTTTGGCAGGCATGCCACAAATTAAGCTCTGTATTCTTCCCCAGTGCCACTGTGATCTCCACCCAATCTGCTGCTCTGATCCTTGCCCTATCTGCTGCTCCGCTGCCTGTCTCTCCTCTGATCTGCTGTATGCCACAAACGGAGGCTGCCTGTGCTGTGTGTCATGTGTGCTGCAGGCTGACCACTCCTGTTGCGCATGTATTTACCTTGGCTAAAAAGTATCTAGTACAGGGGTGGGCAAAATGCAGCCCAGAGGCTGGATGTGGCCCACCAGGCCATTCTATCCGGGCCGCAGGGCCCCTAAAAATATTTATCTGCCCCTGGCTGCCTATCATGCAGCCCTCGATGGCTTGCCAAAACTCAGTAAGCCGCCCTCCACCCAAAATAATTGCCCGCCCCGATCTAGTAACAAGGAAGGTAGCTCTACAATGCTGCGGAGCAGTACATGCTTGACAGCAGTAAATTCTACTTATCAAGCGTTTACACAAGATGCTTAACTGTGCAGCAGCATAGTTTACTGAGAAATAAGCATGTGTGTCTACATGTGCATATGCTTATTACATGGTAAACCTCCCTAATCATGAGTAAATTTGCTACCGGCAAATGCAAAGTAATCGAGGCACAGGGGCTTGGAAAGAGCTGGAGGGGTGGGGTAGATCCCAGCCAGCCCCCCTGCACCGATCCACCAGTGGGGCAGCTAACTAGCTCCTCCCCTGCAGCTCTTTTCAAGTCCCCTGTCCTGACTGGGAAGCCAGGGCCAGGAGCTCCCTACTGTCAGGGCAGGGGGACATTGTCCCCACCCCAGTAGCAGGCAGGCCCTCTCCCCCCCACCCCAACCAAGAGATAGCCATCTCTTGGCCCAGTGCTCCCTGCCAGTCCCTGGTCTAGCACCCAGGGGAAGCCTGGAGTTCCCCCTGGTGGCACTAGGGGCCCACTGCATGAAGTTTGGTTGGTGCCAAGAGCAACAAATCTGCTGCCTAGTCCCTGCATGTGTAGATGTTTGCTGGGGAGAACTTAATCCACAGAAGTTTACTCCTCAGTAAACCAAACCCAGATCAAGTGCATGTGTAGACACACCTACTGTTAGAATATTTCTCCAACTCTGAATTTTCACTCCTAGGCTTTTGATCTAAACATATCTGGCTGGGTACTACCCCCAATACACAAATAGAGAGGCTAAATGAAGGTCACCATCAAGTTGCAGAACAAGTTTTCTTCAACAATTTTCATTCCTTCGCAGCCAATTGTATTGCTACCAAGTAATGAAACTGTCTCCTTCATTTTTCCTTTTTACCCTACTGTACCCTGAACAGTAGGACATACACCTGTTTTAATTAAATAAAAGAGTAGCAATCATTCTTTCCTGTAACCAAACATCTTCATCCCACTCCAGCTGCACTTTTCTTTCCCATTTTTCAGTGTCTCAACCATACTGCACTTGCAACAGACACCTATTTTCAGGGGTACTCACTGCTCTTTCTTCAATTTGGACAGGTTCCTTTGCATCATTCCAGAAGATGGTGGTGCGGTCTCCTGACTCAAAGATCACACTGTACTGATCCCTACAATCTGGGTCTTCCAACCAGTAGCGTAGATTCCCCTAAAAGAGGACAGAAAATGAACAATCAGAAACTGGAGGGGCAAATTCAGAAAACTAACATGTTCATGCTCCTGGGTGAAAGCATTAAAAACTTTGATCACTTCTCTACTTTATAAAAACACTATAAGCAACAAGCTAAAACAGATACAATTGGAAGAAACCTAGTTCACTGGTCTGTTTTCCTCTCAAACAACTCGACCTTCAATATGGAGAAGTTATTCTACACTTTACCTAAGACACTGTCTCAAGAAAATTGTGTGTAAAGAATTAAAGATACAGCCCTCAGCTGGGTATATTTAAAAAGTAAACAGAGATGGACAAGTTTTTCTGCAAAACGTTATGATATCAAACTGATTTTAAGAATGCTTAAGAAGTCATATACAAACTGAAATACGATTCCCTTTTTTCTCTTTGCCAAGGACCCACTGCATGTTTTGGATAAGCTGCCACTTTTCATGATGTGTAAGAGAGAACACTAACTCTTAAGCAGCCATAGCTGTTAGTGTCACTAGTGTAGTTTTGTTCTGTATTTAAGCAATAAACTAAATGTTTTCAAACAGCCCACATGACTGCATCAAACAAAAACTGAGACATCAATCCTTCCAAAACTTACCAAGTCTTTAAATGGCTGTTTCTCGGGGATTTCCCATTCATCACTGATTGTCATGTACCTAGAAAAGTGATTTGATCAGTTAGACGTATTGCAGATACCTCTCATCAGAAGCAGACAACAATATTTTCTGTAGGAATAAACATAGGCCGATGTCTCAACTCACTTTTCAAAGTCCGTGAAAAGATTGACTCTGAAAGTATGCTGTTTGTCCAACTTGTATCCATCTGCATTTTTTACAGCATCAACAGCATGAGCTGGGGACATGTACTCCAAGAATATATACCTGCAATAAATCAGTGTAAGAATGGTCATCTAAGTAGCCACATACTAGGTATATGAACTGATAGCTCAGTGCATTTTTCTGGCCCCAAGTTCAAGACGTGGTAGAAACAGTTTTGCTGTAAACAGAAGAGATTGTGAAGACACATTCACACACTAGAGCTGCACTACAAGCTACACTCAAAATGGACAGATAAGCAGCTCTTCTATCTGAACAGCATGCCATGCATAGAAAGTGGGTGAGCCCAAGATCCTACCAAAAAAAGAAAAACCAAAAAAAGAGAAATGTAATAGACTTGGGGTCCTCAAGACAAACCGACTGCTCTCTTCTTAAACCAAAATTATATCCAACAGCCCTGTCCCCTCCAATTCAAGTTAAATCTGAAGCCTACTGGGGCTAGAATTTGTAGTACATGATTTTTTTTAAAAAGGTACAAGACTATTCTGAAAAGTATATCTTGACTGAGAAATTCTGGGTGTGATATTATTACAAACCCATGAAATTGACATTAAAGTTTGATGAGTTATTTTACATTCTCCAATTGGTCTTACTATGTTTCCTCCCAAACTCTCACCATCATAAGACACATACACATCTGTTAACTAAGAATGTCTTATTTTTACTTCTCCATCACTCTACTATATAGCAATCAATAAGACCTACTTCCTTTCTCCAAGCCCTATGAAGTGTTCACTTTCCATTTGTTCAACTCATCTACAATTATTACCCTGTGGACAGTACTGCAGGAAGTTAGTTAGCTTTTAGTGCTCCTCAGAGCGTGCATACATCACTAACACAGCATAAAAGCAACAACACAGCTCTACAGATACCATCCTCTGCTATACCATCAAACATTCAGACCACAAATATCTATCAGCAATCAAAACCTAAATTCTGAGCAACTTCTTGGTTCCATTTTCAGCAGAAGGTCTCATTACTCACCCTTTTGTCTTCCCATCTGCTTCTGGATAGAATTCATTGATAATTTTCCCAAACTTGGAAAAGATTTTGTGGATGACATTCTTCAACTTCTCAAGTCTGTCTGGTCCAACCTGGGGAACGTTATCCACTACAATTACTGAATCAATTCCATCTGCTTCCTGCGGCTGGTCTTTTAGCACATCACCAAGTAATTCTGCAAAGAGAAAGAAAGCAGAAAAATGCTCAGACATTAGTGTCTAGAATGGAGAAGAGAAAGAAAATCAAAATTTCATAGCTGGCTGCAATCCTTCTTGTACTTCAAGCAGTTTGGTAGTAACCAAGAGCCTAACTAGGAGAAGAAAACCAGAAAGTGTTTGAATTAACTAAAAAAAAAAAATAAATGAATAAAACTGGTCACATTATTTTGGTCCTGGATCAATACAGTACAGCCATTTATATGTGCTGAAAGGCATAATTCCTAAATATCACAGGCTTTTGCTTGACAAAGTAGGAACAGTTTGCATTATTTTGACAATGTTGCTAAAACACTGTACTGAAACTAGTCCTAGAAATCCTACAAACTTCTCATGAATTACATCTCTACAAGAGTTAGCCATGTTCTTCGTCTCTTATTGCAGTAATATCACCAGACCCAATTTACAACCTGCGGACATACGATCATAGGACAGCAGAGCTGGAAGGGACTTCAAAAGGCCACCTAGTTCAACTCCCTGTTTATGGCAGAATCATCCCTGACCAAACTTTGGGGTAAAGCATCCACAACCGAGGACAGGATGGTGATCCAGGCCAACCTTGACAGGCTTGGAAAATGGGTGGACAAAAACCTGATGGCCTTCGACACCGAAAAAATGCAAGGTACTCCACCTTGGAAAGAAAAACCCACAGCATGCTTATAGGCTCAGCAGTGCTACGCTCGCTAGCACCACGGCCAAAAGGAACTTGTGGTCAATCATGACCCCCAAGATGAACATAAGCCATCAATGTGATGTTGGAGCCGGCAAAGTGAGCAAAACTCAGGCTTGCATCCATAGACGCTTCTCTAGCAAATCCCAGGATGTCATCCTCCCACTGTACTCAGTCTTGGTGAGGCCTCAGCTGGAGTACTGCATCCAATTCTGGGCTCCAGAATTTAAGGATGTGGAGAAGCTTGAGAGAGTCCAGAGGAGAGCCACACGCATGATGAGAGGCCAGGAAAACAGGCCTTAAGATGACAGGCTGAGAGCTATGGGACTCTTCAGCCTGGAAAAAGCGCAGCCTCAGGAGGGACCTGGTGGCAGCTTATAAGTATATAAGGGGTGTACATCAGGATTTGGGGGAACACCTGTTCACCAGAGCGCCCCAAGGGAGGACAAGGTCAAATGGTTACAAACTCATCCAAGACTGTTTCAGGCTGGACATAAGGAAGAACTTCGTTACTGTCTGAGCCCCCAAGGCCTGGAACAGACTGCCGCCAGAGGTGGTGCAAGCACCTACTCCGGACTCCTTTAAGAGTCAATGGGAGGTTTATCTTGCTGGGATCCTGTGACCCCAGTTGATTTCCTGCCCCTGGGACAGGGGGCTGGACTCGATGATCTTCCGAGGTCCCTTCCAGCCCTAATGTCTACGAAATCTATGAATCAAACCAACCCAGCCAAGAATCTGTCCAACCTGCTCTTGAAAGTTTCCAGGGGTGCAGATTCCACAGTTTCTCTAGGTACCTTGTTCCCAAGTTTGACCTCCCTCATAGTCAGAAGATTTCTCCTAATCTCCAACTTAAATTTCTTCTTCAACATGCCTAACCACTTGCCCTTGTCAAGTCATCATCATAGGATTCAGAGCTGTTGTAGCATCACTGTGATTAGGGTTGGGAACTTATACTCATTCAAAACCTGACAGAGGAAAAAGTTTGCTAAACCATTTTTAAACATGGTGCAAGTAAAAATATACAGGCAGTTTTTGTTCATCTGCAACCTCTCTTGACAATCTGACATATTATCTTTATTCTATTCATCTTCTTAATCACCCCCAATACACTACTCTTTAAATTACTCAGAGGATTCTATTTGGTAGGATGCCCCCCTAAGCTACAAGTTTCTCTAATTGAACAAGGATATTAAAAGCAATACAATTTTTAAACCAGTGGTTCTTAACCTTTTTTGTACCAGGACCCATCTGTAAACACTGATGGCCAGTCCCAACCCAGTAAATCAGGGATGGGCAACATACAGCCCACGGGCCAGATGAGGCCCACCAGGTCATTCTGTCTGGCCCACAGGGTCCCTAAAAAATTTAGAAAATAAATATTTGTCTGCCCCTGGCTGCCTGTCACGTGGCCCTCCATGGCTTGCCAAAACCCAGTAAGCGGCCCTCCACCTGAAATAACTGCCCACCCCTGCAGTAAATAGCGTAAGTAGAAAACAGTCCTCTGGCCCTGCCAGTGCCCCTCGCTCCTGACCCACTACCTCCCACCCCCAGGAAGGGGGTGTGTAGGGCAGGGGGTGCATGTGTGGGCTAGGGGGACACCCAAGCAGCCTCCTGCAGGCTGAAACTCTGACAGCTTACAAGGAAAAACCCAGTTTCCCATGTTTTTCTCCTTTAAAGGAGAACCCATTTTTAAAGTTTGTTTGCAACCCTTTCATATCTTCTTGACATCCACTTTTGGGTCACAACCCACAGGTTGAGAAATGCTGCTTTAAACCATGATGCTGCGATTGAGACTGTACCTGCCTGGGACCCAGAACGGTCAGATGTATAATTCCTACTGAGGCCAGGACTTAACTCTGCAAATGGAACTGCTGTTATTTAACAAGCTGTAGTTAAAAGGCATCTCTCAAGTTAAATTATAACCACACATTTGTGCGTGCACAGTTATATTAAAGGCATAAATGATACATATTCAAGTATCCAAGATACAGTACACTACAGTTCCCAGAGCAACTGTAACATCACTCTAACATACTTGTTAGATTTTATACTCTGATGCACAAAGGTTCCTGGGTATATCCAAGTCGAGAGATGTCTAACAAAAGCCATGTAAACTGAGGAATGGGGAGTTACTGCAAGTTAAATCCCACGGATAGAGCTAACACATGCACCGAAATCCATTAACCAAAATGGCACCTCCCATCTACAGAATCACAGGATTATTCAGTTAAAGGACTGCAATGACTGATCTAATTCTAGCACATCCTCTTACACCGAGATGCTAGAAGTACATACACCTTTAGTTAAAAGGTTGGCAACCGGTGTGCTCATAATATTAGAACTATTTCTGCCTCTGGGTAAAACTGAAAAACAAGAGGGAGATTGCTGGGGAGGTATCTGGCATTGGCTGAAATTCAAAAAGTAAGCATTTATCAATCAGGAAGCTAGGCCATCTGTTATTTTAGCATGAATGGATAGACAATTATATAGTAAGCCTTCTATATATTGTGCACTTTTATTCATAAGCCAGAACTGTGTGAAGCAACAGAAGCAAACATTACAAGACTACACGGGACACACTGTCCTGTTTTACCATACATTTTTTGAGCAACACAGTATCATTAGCAAGGTTGGCTATAAAGGGTAAATGAAAAAAACCCTGTATGATTAACAAAAAAAAAGGGGAACAAATTAACATCTGGCTTGACCCAAAGTCTTTCACTTCTGGGTCAAGGTATCAGGTCTGGTCTTAGCTGGAAGAGAAAAATGATTTTAAAACTAGTGAAAAGGTGGCATTACAGGAGTCAAGAATTATATTCTTGATTCCTCACTTACATGGGGAAATTTGCCTTGATTCAAGATAGCAGTACAAAACAGAGAAGGGATCTATTTGTAAACAGTAAGCACTGTTTACTAGAAGTAGTGAGTACTACTAACTCTGGATGAAGAAAGTCTTTATTAAAAAAATGAAGACATCTTTGTCTCATCAATAAGTATTAGAGCCCAGAAACAACCTTCAGACCCACAGAGATCTTCCAGTGACACAAGAAGAGACCAGACAATATCCCTAAGTTTAGGAAACACCCTTATGAATTCCTGTCAGACCCTTTAAGCACATGTACATGCATTCATGGTAGAAGTTAAAAAGGTTAAAAGTAACAACTTGAACTAGTGACAAAGGGTGGAGAGAAATTCCCTTCTATTGAATTTCATGTACACATGTCAGGTGTGCAAATTATAGCAGTGTTCCTCATGCCTTTTTGTAATTTAGAACAAGAAAAAGAAAAACAGTCAAAACCAAAAGCAACATACAATTCTTAAAACCAACCTGTCCAGGACAACTCAGAGTTCAGGTACAATATATGAGAGGTAACTTCCAATTCACTGGTGAAACAGCTATTCCTTATTAAACAAACATAAGAAGTTGAATTGAACTAAAATGGTATGTTTACACAGCATTGAACAATCGTATTCATTGGCTTATGGGGCTCACAATGCAAAGACTGGCAAATAAGTTTGAAAACACTGCAGACAGAAAGTACAGCAAAGAGACACCAAAGAAGAGACTGTTTCCAGCCATAGGAGACTGACCAAAAGCACAGAAGTCAAAGATAGGAGAAGTACAGCAAGAAATGAGACAGAAGAGCAGAGATGCGGGTAGTGCAAGGAGGTGATGGTAAGCTTGGCTTCGAGAATTTCAGCAAAAATGTTTCAAATAGAACGGAAAGAGTGGTGTAAAAAAGTGAATGAGGATGGTGCATAGTAGTGAGAGTTAAATTTTTTCAATGCATGGGTTAAGAAAGGACAAATGGTCTGAAAAGAAGCAGCAGTAGGAACTGGCCAGAGACTCGTGAAATGAGTACACAGATAGTCTCAAAAATCTTTAAAATTTCTCTTGGTCATCCCCCAATAAGTTAGGGGTTGTCTTGCTTACAACCAACAGCAAACAGAAGCATGCTAACTTTTCCCTGTACATTGGCCTGATCACCACCAATTTGATTAAATTAATTTTAAGAGAATTTTCACACTAAAAAGATCTTACTGATAAACCAGGGCAGTCAGCAGATCCCATACGCTGCACCTCCTGCCAAGACAACAAGCCATTGTTGATAAATTACTAGTGATGGCAACCGAGACCATCCTCCACTCAACTTCAATCACTTTTTCTGCAATTATACTGGGTAGGGATTCACCTGTTTAAGACTAGGTATTAAAACCTCTCTGCTATTGCCCAAGGGAAAAACTGATGCCAAAAAAGACAGCTGCCAAATAAATTATATTCCCCAACATACACAGCACTCTCAAGATGCACACTCAGAGCTTTCTAAGCCACTCTTTGGAAGAGTTCATATTTTTCTACAGAAAAAATTAAGAGCCAAATGGAAGTATTTCCAAAAGTGGAGCGAGAAGGTAAGATACCAAAGAAGAGATGCAAGTCAGTTTAGAGTCAGGGGGAACAATTTCCTTCTGTGAAGTCATTTATTTCTCCTAACCCTTCTCAAAACTAAAGTTCCCAGAAAAAGTTTCCGAGATACCTGGAAAGAATAAGTAATTCATCATGTAGATAGGTTTTCTGTAGGTCTGCTTTCTATATCTGCCTGCTGTGTCAATCAGGACTGAATTAAGAGGTTTTATATCCTGTACAAGCCTAAGTAAGCAAGTACTGAAAAAAATAAGAAGCTGGTGTAACCAGCTCCTATACCACCCCCCAGAAACAAGAGGGATGGGTATGGTCTGAGACGCTGTGATCCAACTATCCTCAGTTAGTGGATACTCCACTGGGGACCATCAACAACAGGTTTCCTTTTGTCTAACTGGTTCACTGTGACCACCCTCCTTCCCAACCCAAACTTGACACAGCAGATGATCCGGTCAACTTTATCCCACTTCTTGCTGGATGAAAGTCAAGTAAGAGAAATTCACTGATGATCTGGGTCACAATCGGCAGTAAAAGAGCAATGAAACAAAGTGGAGTGATCCTCAAGTCATTTTGACATAATATAGGAACAGGCACTGAAGATGTTGAAAAAGCCATGATTTATCACAAATATGATATTAGCCTTAATTCAGTGACTTGGGATGGAAATATCACTCAATTTATCCTTCAAAAATAGTCAACTCAACTACAATTGAGTTGGGAAGTTGGGAGGAACTACTTTTCTTTCAAGAGAAAGTAGTTTTCAAGAAGCAGATGGACAAGTATAACCACTGACAACGATGAGGGAAAAGACAAGCCTGACTGGGTCTGGAATAGAGGTTAAAAGCTTATCAAAAACCCAAACTCAGCCTACAGACAAAATAGGTCTCTCCCAAACTCCTAATTAAATAGAAAGCTTCTGACCACATACACTCCAAGCAGTTTTGCACAATGGTTCTGTTCAGTTGCACAAAGCTGTTTTAACAGATGCGTAAGTTAACACAAAGAAAGCAACACCGGTGTCAGAACAGTAAATACTGGTTCAGTGCACAGCTGCTTACAGCATCCATGACTCTGTGCAGTCTCAACCTGGGTCATCAAGACCCCTGTATGAAAAAGAAGAGGGGGGAAAAAAAAAGAGGTATTCAACTTGTAGGGAGAGGGGAATACACCCCCAGAAACTGTATTCCTCAACTACACACAGGGGGATAGATACACACAGCCATTCTCCACATAACCTTGATGTGGAACCGCCAGTGCTAAATAGAGGCATCTCTGATATTTCCTTAAGAGGTGAACTTTAAGCAGATCTTCTCAACAATGCCTGGACCCTTCCCAGCCTCACACCATTTCTCATAGTGCTTTATAACTCCAGGGTCTTAGGTCACCTGGGCTCTTTCATCCACGCCAACTACAGAGACATCCTCAGCCTGAAAGAGAATATTTATCCCCAAAAGTTTGCAAAGAAGAATTTTCCCAACTATTTGAGTTGGTCTAATAAAAGAAAATCAGACTGACCCAAAGAACCTTGTCTGCTTGTGTCCTTAGACCAACCCACACCCTCAAGTCTTCCCGTCTCTCATCCCTGTTCAGATTTGCTGATGACACTAAGATGTGGGGGGATGTGGGCACGCTAGAAGGGAGGAATAGGTTACAATCAGACCTAGACAGGTTACAGGAGTGGGCAGACAAGAACAGGATGGGTTTCAACACTGACAAGTACAAGGTGGTACACCTGGGGAGGAAGAGCCAGCTCCATACCTACAGGCTGGAGAACTCCCTTCTCGTCAGCGCAGAGACAGAAAAGGATCTTGGAGTCATTACTGATGCCAAGATGAACAGGGGCCAGAGGTGTGGGGATGTAGTCAGGAAGGCCAACCATACCTTGCACCTGCTTGAGATGCATCTGTGAATGCATGACAAGGAGGCGATCCTCCCCCTCTATGCAGCACTGGTCAGACTGCAGCTGGAGTACTGCGCCCAGTTCTGGGTGCCACACTTCAGGAGGGATGTGGACAACATGGAGAGGGTCCAGAGGAGGGCCACTCGCATGATTAGGGGGCAGCAGGGCAGGCCCTATGAGGAGAGGCTGTGGGACCTGAACCTGTTCAGCCTCCA
>NW_017728927.1:13019759-13022479 GCF_001723895.1 Crocodylus porosus
CCCCAGCTGACTTCCTGCCCTTTGGGCAGGGGGCTGGACTCGATGATCTCCCGAGGTTCCTTCCAGCCCTAACGTCTATGAAATCTATGAAAACCCTCCCCGCCGCTGTCCTGGAGCAGAGAATGGGGAGATACTTATCTCTCACATCTTACTTCCAAGATGCATTTAAAGTGAGATACTTACGAGAGGCAGAGACTTACGTCTCGTATCTTACTTTCAGTATAAGTTTAAAGGGAGACATGTGCAGGGCACTGACAGGACCAACCCAAGCTGGAGCAAGGGTTTCCAACCCTGACCCTAATCCAGGAGGATTCATCACACAATGTCAGGATGTGAATGCCTTCACGTCAGGAAAGCAAACGCATGTTACTATCACATTTCAAAACCCCACCGGACCACTGCATAAATTCAACACTGAACGCTTATTTGAATGGAAGTGCCATCATCCATCTCCTAGGGGATAGTTTTTCAACCTGTGGTACGTGCACCCCTGGGGGTACAAGGGTACCCCAACTCTGTCACTTCTTCCTCCCAAAACCACAGCAAAAAATTTGGTATGCTGTGCACCACACAGCACTTTGAATTCCCCAGGAATAACCTGGCGTTTGCCCCCCCTAGCTTTAGCCAACATCCCCTCTCGCCCAGGCATATCCTTGAGTTGCATACCCCTGGGGTAAAAGGTGGCAGCCGCTGTATCACCCACCGACCCACACCAGACTGGACACCTGTCAGATCACGGCTGCAGCCCTTCTTCTGACATGTGGCACACGTTAGTCTGCAAAGATAACCACCACCCCCCCGGAAAGTTGAGTATGGGGGTACTCATTAAAAGGCCTCCCACCTTCCTCACTGATGTCATCCACGAAGTCCTCGGGGTCGCTGAAGGAGATGTCATCCTCCTCCTCCTGCTCTTCCTCCTCCTTCTTCTCCTGCTGCTCCGGGGGCGGCTCGGCCTCGGACTCAGTGTTGGGCTCCGACTCCGGCTTCTCCGCTTCGACCTCCTCCTCGGCTTCTACCTCGGGCGTTTCCTTGACTGCGGCCTTCTCCTCGGCGGGCGCGGGCGGCGACGGCTGCTCCCCCTCCTTCTCCTCAGGGCTGAGGCTGCCGGACGGCCCGTCGGCGGGGGACGACTGCTCCGGGGACCCGGGCGGCGCCTCGGCCTCGGCCTCCTCCTGGAGCGGGGGCGGCGCGCACGGCTGCTCAGGCTCCTCGGCGGGCGCCGGGCTCTCCTCGGCCTCCTGCATGGATGAGTCGCTGCTGGGCCGCGCTGCGGAAAGGAAAGGGGAGGGGCGGCGCTGCGTACGGGCCATGTGCGCGACTCCCGGCGGCCACAGCGGCGCGGCACGCACCAACTCCCGCGGGGGGGAGAGGATTGTTCGGGTTTTTTTATTTTGATTCACTCGAATCCCAACCCACCGCCTCCTATGCACGTCGGGGGTAATACTTGATCTCTAGTTAAACCTCCATCCTCCTTTTTCTCTTCCCTTCCGTAGTGGCTTTTATTCCTGCCCTGCAGGGGTGTGTCTCCCCACCCCTATTTCATTCGACAGCTTGGTTCATTCCAGCATGGCCGCCTCCTCCCTTCACCCACCCAAGGTGGGGTCCGACTGAACCATCTCTGAGTGAAAAGGGGGGGGTTGGTGGTGCCTGTGCATTTCACCCCTGCGTAGATCTAAAGGGGAGTTGGGTCCCTCCGTCTATTTAAATGCCAATGGCGGAGTGAAGGCGGCTGTACAGAGTTTAGGGCACGGATTGACGTCGCCACCGATTCGGTGCGATGGAGTCGTCCAAAGGCGGGGGGGTTGAGTGTGTGGGCGCTACCATCTTCATCAAAGGCGGGGTCACAAGAACAATTTGAAGTTGGTAGGGTCCGCCACATCAGCCTAGCCTGCCGTCACGTGGTCGGAAAGGGGCCTACCTCCGCTCCGGGTCATGACAGTAGAGGCAAAGCACAGTCCTGAGGTGTTCTGGAGTAGGGGTGTGCTGGGTGAATTGTGTGCAGGGGCCAGTGATCCAGCCCCATCTGGAAGGGCTTCAGGTGATTCACAGGGCAGCAGCTCTGCACCCATGTGGGGCCCAGCCCCTGGTGCAGAGGGCACAGAGACAGGCACGGTTCTTTGGGTAAATCCAATGTCTTTTATTAGACCAACTCATTAGTTGGAAAAACAATTGTTTGCAAGCTTTTGAGGACAAACGCCCATCTTCAGGTGGAAAGAAGAAGGGTGTTTTCACTTAAAAGCTTGCAAAGAATTTTTCCAACTTTTTTTAAGGACTTTTTTTTGTGTCCCAAGTCAAATCAGCCAAATCGATTCCAAATGGGCTTCAAATGCAGGCATCCTACGTGCAGGCCCAAGCCTGGAGGCTTGGGGTTTGGATGCCCTCAAGTTTCGCTTGCCCTCAGCCACATGGTGGTAGGAGCAAGCTGGGGAGAAGCCTCCCATTTCCATAAAGTCAGTGTGTAGCCGAGATCTTCCCACTGGGAGTAAAAGTGTGAGGCTAACTGCGCACTACAGCGTACTACTCCCTGCCATGTTGGTTTAATAAAATATACCACATTTACCCAAACAACCTTGTCTGCCTATGTCCTTATGATGTAAAAATCGCGGTTCGTTTCTCGGGAGGCGAAAAAAACCTTCAGCCACAGACACACTCTATTAGCAACACAAAATGTATATATTTGCAAATAGGGTCAGAGAGAGAGACAAAAGATCAAACACTCT
>NW_017728927.1:13022490-13029216 GCF_001723895.1 Crocodylus porosus
TGTAACAAAGAGATAGTAACTTTGCAAAACAAAGAGAGAGTGATACCTTAATACAAAGAGCTCTCAGTAGCTCTCCCAGTTCTCTCACCAGGGAGGGCTGACAGCTGCGCTGTTTTAACAAGACTTATTGATAATGCATTTTTAATAATATTTCTAACACTTAGACCAACATGGCTACAACCAACACCACCAAGGGCACAGAGAGGTACTTCAGAAGCAATGGGAATGGGATCCAGCACTTCCTTGTCTGTAGCTCAGTGGTGCATCAGTAGCTGAGATACCCGCTGACCCTCCGACTGGTGCAGTGAGAGATACCAACTGCCTCAAAACTATTTAGGATTTAGAGGGTTGCCATCCACTTGATGGGTGGTCATATTAAAAAAAGAGTAAAAGTACACTGACACTCTGCCGGTTTCTGTGATTTGACAATAGTATTTCCCTCTCTGTCAGAAATTGTTCATCTTTCCTTGTCACTGCCAAGGGAGGCTGACTGGCGACATGAGTATTTAGGAGAAATGGTGAAAGGATTCTGCCTTAGAACAGGAAAACAAGAGCAATATGTTCTCAAAATTCTTTAAGCCATTTTAACATCACTGTGATTTCTATAGTGAGGGTGTCCATTTATTTTTCATGTTGGCTACTGAGGTGACAAATAAGTGACTTTCCAAGAACTTGTGGGTCCATCACCTGCTTAGTACCACTACAGGTCTGAGGCCAAAAGAAAAAAAGAAACATTTTAAAAGGTCCTGTAGTGACACTGTGTGCCATATGCAAGGTCAGTTCACATCTGTATAATTGCCAAGCCACGCGATAGCATCCTCAGTGGCCGTGTGCGGTTCCTGTAGTCCGCCACTGAACTTACCAGGCAATCACCAACAATATGCAACATGGCATGTGTTTTGCCACAGTTATAGTCTGGATTGTTGCAAAGACTCCAGTGGTGGAGGTTGGCTACACGCAGACCTTGCCCAGTCTGCAACCTATTCAGCAAGGCCCACTGACAGCGTGGCAGACTGGAGCCAGATGGGCAGACTGTAACATCTGGGATAAGGAGCTGTCATAGCCTAGGGTAGTGCCAAACTTGATGCTGTCCAAAATTTTGCTCAATTCAAGAACTGTGAAGGGTTCTGGAGAGGTTCTGGTCTGGTGCATCTGATGGAAGGTTCTTCATTGTTTTTGGAGGCAGCTTTTCACTCCTTTTTCCACTCTTGCTACATGAAGTAGGTGGCTGGCTACTTGGTTGGGTGCCATGGGAGGGTGACTTGGTGTTGATGGCTGATGAGCCACTCCAAAATGACAAAGTAGACTCTAGCACTTCAGGATGGAATGGGTGAAGTCCAGCTTCTCAGTCATTTCCTTCCATCGAGCTGTGTGAGCTACTTTCAATGATTCAATCAAGTGATTGGCCACATCTGGGTTGGCAGCTGACTCATACTGCTTTAGCAGGGTGACACACTCAGGATTGAGGCAGGGAGGATAGACTGGGCAGCAGCCACATGGAATGGCCCACAGGCTGCTTTATAAATGGTGCCACAGAGATGACTATAGGCCTCTTCCACCTGAATGTTCTGGGTCTGTATTGTCACATTGTTTTGTTCTAATGCCTTGCTATACTTCTCCTAATTGGTCTTACAGAAATTCCACCCTTCTTTTTTTTGAAGATTGGGAGCTGGAATCTGATGTGGACCAGAGATGGCTTGTGCAGGAAGTCATCCAAGACCTGGTAAGATGCTGGCTGATATGTAAAGTAACAAATGTAAAGCAGGATGTGAAAAAAGTCTTTGAATTGGTTGTGGATACCATTTTGATTCTGCAATGGATGTGTCTACACAGAGAAATGGCTCAGAATAGTCATTCTGCAGTCACTCCCCATGAGGAGTCTCATATTCTACATTAGTAGGGGCCAACCTTTTTGGCAGGTATGTCACAAATTAGCTCTGTGCCTTCCCCAAGTGCCACTCTGATTACTCCTCCCCCAGCCTGATCTGTTGCTCTGTTTTCTGTTCCCAACTCTATCTGCTGCTGTGCTGCCTGTCCCTTCCCTAATCAGCTGTGTGCTACACAGAGGCTGTGTGCCACGTGTTGCACATGTGTTGGATGTTGGCCACCCCGTTCTACTCTAGCAGTTAGTTTTTGGTCCACTTTGGAAATGGAGTTAGCTACATTGTAAAAAGGCACTCTGCAGATTAAGAAAACCCATACAAGGAGTTAATGCTGATGTCAGACCCTTTCTTGTTTTGCAATCACTTCTGTATGTAGATAATCCTTTGGGGGGAAGAAATCAGGAGAATAAAACATGGAAAATCCAGATTTGTAATTTTGTAAATTAGTCACAAGATGTCACCCTAACTCCATTCAAATCCAATTAACTCCTTATTTATTTGCAGTTGCACGTTTACTTGTAGTTCAGAGAAAAAAGTTAACCTTTCTCTAAGAAGTGGGAGATCAGATACCTCAGTATCTTCCAGCTAAATCCTTATGGTAGCTTTAACAAGGCTTTGATTTTCTAGTTTGCAGCAATAGGCTAACTGGAAATACCTGGAACAAAGCTTTGTTCCTTTCAGACTGACCTGTGCTCCTTTAATAACCACTCAAGTTACCATAAATACAAGACTCTGCTTTTCCCCTCTTTGCCTCTATAGTTTGTTCTCAGAGGTATTTTTTAATTCATAACAGCTATGCTTACTTTCAATTTCTCTCCCCCACACCCTTTCTGGTATAACCGTTCCTCAAGTATCTGTCTCAAAGACTTGCTCTGGTTTTCATTGCATCTCTTCCTATTCCTAGCAACATTAGGGTGGCGTGGGACAGTTCGTTATACTTAAATGTCGAGTGCTGTCAGCTGGAGGTGATCCTATAAGTGCTCTGATTCAAAGTGCTTGTAATAAAATTAGTTACAGGGATGGAAGGTTTGCAAGAAATGGGCTCTTGAAATCCAGCTGTCAAAATACAAATGTCAAGGAGCTCTAAGTGTTTTAATAAAGTATATATTATCTAAGGCTTTCACAACTGAAACTGATTCCTGTTCATGGCTCTGTTGCAGCAAAAGGATACATAGGAGTTCATGCTTTTTGATGCCTATGTGGCATTTCAGTTCTTGGACTCATACCAAGGGACTCCTTCAGTGACTGAAGCCTTGATTAACATTGTACTTTAGTAGCCTTTATATCTGCAGCATTGAGCCTCTGTTCTTTCTTCCTCTTCTAGTAATTATTATTACTTATTACAGCACAGTTCAGAAGTGTCTTATCCACCAAACGTGCTTCCTCTTATTGCTGTGTTTATAGTAAAAGTGGGACTGGGTCAATGGCTTATGCTAAATAAGATCTTTTTTACCTTACTAAAAATTATTTCTCCAGCTGAATTAAGTTTTTTCCACAATATTTTTCTGTGCGACTGTGGAACATGAAAAGCAATTTTTAAAGAAGAGGGTATATTTATACAAGAACATAAGAAGGGTTTATTAAACCAAGTACACTACAATGGTATCAAAATGAAAACATGTAGTTTTCTGTATTAATTTTACCACTTTTATGTCCATAAAACTATATACAGAACAGTGAGTAGGGCCTGATTTTTCAGACATCCTGGACATCCATAACTCATAGTTTCATAGTTTCTAGGGTTGGAAGGGACCTGAGCAGATCATCAAGTCCGACCCCCTGCCATGGCAGGAAAGAGTATTGGGGTCAAACGACCCCAGCAAGGTGTTCATCTAACCTTCTCTTCAAGACCCCCAGGGTAGGGGCCAGCACCACTTCTCTTGGAACTCCCTTCCTCTCTACAGGTAAGGGCGCAAAGAGCCTATCCACTCAGATAAACTCCTTCTGTCCCTACCACTCCATGTAGAAAAAAGGGCTGGCTCAAATAGTGCTAGGAGGAGGAAAAGGGGAATCCATGAGTCACTCAGATCTTTGTGGGTGTGGAAACAGTCTGAAAAATTTCAAGGGAAAGGAGTTCAAGTTTACTGTGGCCTAAAGCAGGTCTTACTTTGCAAAGTAACCACCTGCTGCTCTGTATGTACAAAGCTATTTCTATTGTAGAACATTTATTTTGTGTTCTACCTTTCAGAAGGTCAATTAATATAATGAAGATAAATTAATGTACATACAGTACCTAACAATCCTAAGTATTATTATAGGCAGAAGGTAGGTCACAGTGGCACCTTAAAGGGTAACTTGTTCAGAGATGTGTAAGTTTTCATAGGCAACAGCCTACTTTGTCAGATGCTGTTGCCTATGAAAGCTTATGCCTCTGAATGAGTTAGACTCTAAGGTGCCACCCTATCCTGCCTTCTCTCTGACTTCAGAATAACACAGCTAAGTACTATAACAGGTAGGTAGCCTTGTATTTCATAAAAATGGCCAATGTTATATTCCCTGCTTATTTGCCTTTGCTTTCGGGAAAACTATTATGCAAAATATGCATCTTACTTATTGTTTTCTAGGATTAGCCATGTTGTTCCAGAGTAAAAATGGTTTATTGGGAAAACAAGACAGGAGTTATTCATGTCAGACAGGATGGTGTTAGCTTCTCCTCTGTTTATCTGTATTTATTCATGCCTCCCTTTTTGACTGAATACTATAAATAGCATTACAATATTTTTTTCCAGTATCCTTGGAAAAGTCTGATACCAGTTTCAACTTGTTATTTATAGTGGCATTGCATGGAGATTTACATGAATCAGGTTTAAACTTGTTAGAAAGTAAGATTGATTTAAAAGACTGAAATTTAGGGAACTTTTTCACTATGTGCTTACGTAGCAACCAAAGCTAAATGCCATTAAAAAGTGTAAGCCATACACAAGGAAGCATTCTTGAAAGTTTTCCTAGAGTTGCTCTGAAAACAGAGCCCTTGAAGTATGACATGTAGATTTTCCTCCAAAACAATTACCTAGAGTCTGGAGGTGTTTGAACTTTTCAAGTTCATTATTTTATACCAAATTGTTTGCTTAATTTGGTTTTCATAGCAGGTAGGATGAAACCTGCCTGGAGGTTTGCATCTCCAGTAGACATTCCTGAATGACTGTTTTGAAGGATCACTTCCAGTTCTCAGCACAACTTTGCTTTGACTGTTAAGGGTGGTACTTGAAGGTGGCTGGTTACTTATGACACATTTTTTTTTCTGCACTTCATGTTGTTTTAATGGTTATTAACTGTAATTCGAATTCGGGGATTCTCAACCGAGGCTCTCTGGGTGGTCTAGTCCTTTGAAGGGTGCCATCAGGTGCGAGCAGATAAGCAGATATGTTAAGGAGATAAATGTAGTCTCAGGCTTGTTTCTTCCTGAACCATGCCTGACCCCCCACCATGCAGCCCCTCTACAAGGTAGGGTTGCCAACTCTGAATCTATTTTGGGAGGTTTATCACATGCTGTAATGACATTAATGAGTCATTACCTTAGAAAAGCAAATGCACGTTACTAGTACCAGAGCTGTCCCCAGGAGCATATCACCCTGTGCGAGGTGGGGAAAGGGTGGGTGGCGACTGCCTGCAGAAGCCAGCAGCGGTGTCAGTGGTGCCTGGAGTGAGGAACGGGTGGTGAGCGGCTGGAGCCGGCAGCGCTGGGCAGCAGCAGAGCCAGCAGCTCAACAGCGGCAGTGCGTGGCGGCCGTGGCAGGGCCTGTGCCTGCAGGGCCCAAGCCAGTCACCCCAATTTGCATCCCCAGGGATGGCCCTGTTACATTTTAAAAACCCACTGGACTACTGCATAAATTGGATTCAACATTTAATATTTATTTTAATTAATGCCCTATCATTTATCTCCCAGGTGACCACTGGTGATGCATAGGGGGTACATGTGCACCCCCTGAGATTGGCAGTGCACCCCTTGACTTGTGGGCAGTCGCTCACCACCTCCCCCCTTGCCACCAACGCTGCTGGTGGCACCTGATCCCTCCTGGCTGCCGCTGATGCTGCTGGTGGTCAGCGCTCGCCACCTCCCACCCTGCTGCTGACACCGCCCCGGGCCGCCTGCAGGAGCTCCCCGCTCGCCACCGCGCTGCCACTGCCCCCCAGCCCCCGGGGGTGACTCCCAGCAGTCTCCTAATTCCTGCAGACTCCAGGGCAATCCTGGAGGGTTGGCAACCCTGCTACAAGGAGGCAAGCACCATAATACAGGCAGTGGTTGGACTTACCACAACTGGTTTCTGACCCCACCTCCCGCTTAAGTGGAAACGCTGCAACTTGGAACCAATTTTCCCATAAGAAACAATGTTCGAAACGAGGGCTTGCAGGCCTGATACCCTATTTTCACCAAAAATACCCCAGAATTTTGCACTCGATCAATTATAGATGAGCAATACAGCTATATGAATGTATTTATATTGTAAATAGCAATCGCACTGATTTGCAAGGACTTTTTTGAGGAGCCTTTGCTGGACGTTTCGGAGGCTCTTGGCTGGAGTCTTCTCCCGAGTCCTGGCTGCAGGTTTTCTGGAGTCTCGGCCGCTTCCTCAAAGAAAGCGTCCCAGGAAGTTTGGCCAGATGCTCTCCAGGGAGGCGGCCACGCAGCCAACTTGTTCGCTGGCGTGGCGTGGCAGCAGATCAAGCGCCGTCAAGTCAAAACCGGCGTCAGAAAGTTGAACCGGGGGGTCGATTTCTAAACCTCAGTGCGAAATGCTGTAACTTGAAGGGATGTAAGTGGGGCACCGCCTGTCCATCACTCCGCTTTTGAAGCCGGGTGCCACTCGAGTCCGAGGAGGAGGAGGAGGAGGGGCGCCCGCCC
>NW_017728927.1:13029375-13048230 GCF_001723895.1 Crocodylus porosus
AAAAAAAAAAAAAAAAAATGGTTCCCGTTTCTCCTGAAACGCGCCAACAGCCCTCTGGC
Organism: Crocodylus porosus; assembly: GCF_001723895.1. Classification (NCBI taxonomy): domain Eukaryota; kingdom Metazoa; phylum Chordata; order Crocodylia; family Crocodylidae; genus Crocodylus; species Crocodylus porosus. The sequence continues at coordinate 13,029,435 of NW_017728927.1, forward strand.
AGGCGGCGAAACTTGCCCCAGGGGACGCGGTGCGGGGGCTGCTCCCACGCGTGGTTCTTGCTCCGCCTCGGCGGCGTCTGCGCGGGCGCGGCAACGTGGAGCCAGCGCGGGTGGTGACAGGAGAGAGAAGGGGCAGCTCTGGTTTGGCCCGTTTGCTTGTTGCCGCTGGTCTTTTCGAAGCCGATGGGTTGTGACTTGCTGCGTTTTCTAGGAGGTGAACAGTGTCCCTCCATCCCCCCGCGAAGCAAGGCTCCCCCCAGGGGTAATTTGTTGGGTGTGGATTGGCCGTCCCCCCGGGAAGGATACTTTTGATGAGGGTTGTGTCTTTTGGGGTGGATCTAGCTGCCTTGGAGAAGTGAGTCACTGAAGCTTAGGGCTGGAAGGGACCTCGGGAGATCATCGGGTCCAGCCCCCCCCCCCCGCTAATTATTGCTCTGCTGGGTCCTGTATTGTCTTCATTGGAAAGGACAAAACAGCGGAGGTCCTGAAAGTGAGTGTGCTTTATTTATGCAGGAGAGGAAGAAGTTGTTTGGTAGGAATACTTCCAGCATGGGGGAGGTGTGCCCTTCTAGCCTTGCACATGGGGAGTTGTGGCATTTCCCTCACCCTTCCCGGTCTTTTAACAAAAAAGAAGTGCATCTGAAATGATCCTGCCTGTGGGGGAAGCACCTCTGTGAATTGACACCCGACCTGCCACACCTGCAGGTGCTCGCTGGGCTGCCTCTGTTGAAGAAAAGTTCAGATTTGTCTGCTTTAAGAAACACAACCATGAAAGTGTGTGTGTGTTTGTGTGTGTGTGGGGGGTGTCTTTGAGTCACTGCTTTTAATCCGGCTGATTTCACTCGTGCTGATGTAGCTTCTTCTGTAACGGACTGGCTTTGCACATCCTCACGTAGCAGGTTGGCTTCCCTAGCTGCAAACTGTCTTGTAAAATGCAAAATGAGTTGAGTGTTGTGTTTTGGCAATGGGCTGTTGCGTCCCTGAGGGAGGGCAGACTGCGTGAACTTGCAGTGTTATGCCTGGCGTTGTGGTTTGGGTGTGATGGGCCAAGTGAAGTCTCAGATGGTCAAGGTCCCTTTACAGAAACCATTTCATGGTGCATACTCTAGGAAATGTTAACACCTCTGGAACAGGGAGGGTTCAGACCAGGGCTGCTGATGTTTTCCTGCCAAGGAGCTATAAAGGGCTTGTAGCATGTGGGCTGCTACTCTCTCTGCCCTTCTTTGTAGCACAAAAGACATTTTTTTAACAGACTCTAGCTCTGGAAGTTTAAAAGGTAACTTATAACCCATGAGAGCAGTCACCCTTTCAGAAAGAAATAGCTGGCACTAATATGTTGTGGGGGGGGGAGGGGGGTTGTTGCTTGTGCCTCTGTCACAGACAGCATCTGTGGAGCTCATGAGTATGAAGTCTGGTTCCAAAAGCCAAGTGCACTGTTAAATCCAGATGTGTTTTTTCCCCTCTAGTGGTAAATCTTTAACTATATGTGCAGACCTTGTGCAGCGTGGAGTGAATTGTATAACTGCAGACACCAAAGCTTCTGAGATGGGGGAAGGGGGATTCTGTGCAAATTCCACTTGCTTGCATGTTTGCTTTCCTACGCTGGGTGGATAGAGAAACTTTCTTAATGGGACGAAGAATGGGAGCCAAGAGGGTTGGTTTTTTTTTGTTTGTTTGTTTTTTGGAGGGGGGGGTGGTTGTTTTTTTGTGTTTTGTGTTTTTGTTTGTTTGTTTTTCCTACCTGGTTTTGAGTCTGCAAAGGGATCTTTGCCAGTGCGCTGCCTTCATTGCAGGGAGAAGACCAATATTGTTTAAATGTATTGCCACAAGGTTTTCTCTTCAATAACTGTTGTGCTTAAGAATGGCAGCAGGACAAGACAGTCGGTTTTGTTCTGAGGGGGATTTCCTGCTTAAAGGATAGCAGAAATGTGACAGTTTCATAACTTGGATACATCCCCCAAAAGCATTGACATGCAGTTTTTTTGCTTGGGGGATTCTGGCGGGGTTGATGTGGCTGATGACTTCCTGAAAACCCTGTTCAGAAAAGGAAGTCTCTTCGGCAGTGGTTATTGGCCCAATCATTGTGATCTAGTTTTGTTTGGTGGGGGCAGTATGACTTCTAGTTTGTTTGTATTACTATTTTTTTTCTTTTGTAACAGCTAATATGTAGCAGCATCTCATTCCACTCTCTGTTGCAGATTGGGGCTGTAACTGGTGAGTTTGTGTACACAGTGTAAGAACTCTTTATAATCCCAGACTTGGAGAAAAACTTCCAGAATTAATCATATGCAGAGCTATTGGTTTGGTTTAGTGACAGACTTGGCGTTGGGACTTTGGAGTCTTGAGCTGGATTTCTTGTTCCATCATAGATCATAGCATGCCTTTCATAGATCATAGTGTGCCTTCAGGCCCTTGTTTTTCCTTGGGGGGAATAACGATCTTTGGCGACTGCTTTGAGGTCTGGAGCAGCAGTGTGGTGTAGAAAAGCTAACTAGTACCATTAATTAAATAGGGCTGACAGTATCACCCAAATATTTTGAATCATGCTATTGCATCCTTGTTCCTTCCAAAAGTTTGAAAGTGCAGAGTGTGGCAGTCCTTTAAAGTGCAAAACCACCAAAAATTAGAGTTTGAGATTGGAAAGTCTTCACTGGGAAAGCTGGGATTGGGGGCAGAAGAAAACTAAAATGCAAGATGTTGATGATGCCCACCTCTCTATGTAGTCTATTTGTTGTGGAATTGATTGGGTTGTCCTTCCATGGGAGGTGTCAGCCTGAGTGTCACAGAGAAAGGAGAAGGAAGGGGACAACATTATTCACAGGCCCTTGGATGCGATAGCTTACTTTGGTCCTGGACTGATGTATGGCCTGCTCTTTAATGTTGAGCACAGACTTGTATAGTGCAGATGAGATTTGACTGGATTCTTCTGGGATTCTCCCTAGCAGACTACAGGAATGTATAGGAGACCAACACAAAAATCAGTTCAGAAATGATGGGTGTCAAAAGTGTGGGAAGCCTGGGAGGGGGGAAGGAAGGACTTACTAGTTCCAGCAGTGTTTGATTTACTATCTCTGTTTTTGAGATTGCAGATTAGGCATGTTTCACATAACATGGGGGGCGGAAAAAGAAATAGTAGTCTTGGTTGGGAGACATGCCAAGCTTTCTCTATGATTGGTGTGGACAATGAAAGGGGGAGTATAGGGGTGAGGAGGCAGGGAGGCTATTGGCGTAGTAAACAGGCGGTGTGCTTCATCTGTCGTTCTTGAGGCTTTTTTATGGGAGGGCAGAAGGGGAAAGGAAATGCTGATGAAGGCTACTTCTATTATTGTTTCCACACTCCTGGCTCAGGGGTAGGAGCGAAACATCTGCTTTTTGCCAGAGGGAAATCTGAGTTCTCTGCATGCATGGATGTACAATTCCAGCTTCCGTCCGTGCTCGGAGCAGGAGTCACCTCTTTTCCATGACCTGGGACCTCTGATAATGATGAGGAAATTTCAGCTTTTTTTCCGGATGGGCTTTGTGTTGCTTCCGAAAGAATGTTTTTTTTTTCTTGTAAGAAATATGCTGCTCTAATATAAGAAATATTTCTCTGGGGCCTTTCATTTGAGGTTGTCTAAAACATGAATCCTTTGAAAAGAGTGTTAATTTGCTCATCTGGAAAATGGAAATAACAAAGTTCAGAGCATTGACTTGACAGGGCTTATTGAGGAGTGGAAAGTCTACTCCTTCTCTATGTCCTATATTTTGACCACTAGGCCAGCCTTCTTGGCTGTGTACAGAACTGGTAGAGTTGAGGAAAGACTTGGGCTTGCACAATGTTTACTTGCAGATCTTTTGATTCCAGAATTGGCACCTGCAGAGCATGCAGATTGGGAGTCTTCCTGTCCAGTTCTGGTCAGTTGAGATGTAGAAAGAAAGTGCTTTGTGAATTCAAGCAGGCCCTCATCAATGCACTTCCATTGCTGCAAAAGGAGGCGTGGTATCTGTGACTAGTTATGTCCTGGGTTATGAACAGGGGTTCATTCCTAGTGGTGGAAATTTCTGAGAAATCTTTCTAGGAGGGGAAGCAGTACAGGTGTTCAGCCAACAGCCCCCCCCCCCCTTGTGTCCTTGTGTGTGGGGAGCATTACCCCTGCTGCTGGCACAGTGGGGCAATTCCCCCTGTGCCTTCTCCATCCCAGGGTGTCCCTGATCTCGGGAAGGCTTATTGGGGCAGTGGTAGCTCAACTCCTCCATGACTGGGAGGAGCTGAACCGTAGGGAAATGTCTCCACCTTCCTCAGCCTGAAGGCCCCCAGTCTGGGGAAGGCGCAGGGGAAGCTGCTGCTTGACTCCTGGTCATGGAAGAGGTGGGCAGTGTGCATGTGTTGAGTCTAGCAGAAGACTGTTTCTCACAGAAGAGATTTTTCAGGGTCAGCCTGGAGGAGCCTTGTTTCCTGTGGGAGAAATTGAATAAACACTTGTATGTTCCCAACTTCTACTGGGAGAGTGGCAAATCTCCCAGTAGAAATGTATTGCCTGTACAGAGCTCAGGTTTGCATGAGTGCTGATACAAGAGTTGAATATCTGCGAAGGGATATGCTAGCTTCCTTTTGGGTTTTTTCTTTTCTTTCCCCCACCCTCGCCAGGTAAAGCGTAGCTTCCACAAAGCTTCTAAGTTCCTTCTGTTGTTACAGTCTCTCCCCCATGCTGTGATCAAGTGCTCTACATTCAACGTCTCTAGCTGCTCACTGTCAGGTGTCTGGAAACCTGACTATATGGTGGGCTGCTAAAACTGCAGATGTGTTCTTCGAAGGTCTGGCTGCAGGCGGTTTATGATGAGAAGAGTTAAAAATTGTGGGTTTTTTTCTGAAGGGGAGGCTTCTAACTTTCTGTATAGGCTGAATTGCCTGCCTTAGCTCATACCAATGAGTTCATGCCACTACTTACCAGTTCTGGCCAAGATTCTTGGGCCTGTTCCTGAACTGGCATCTTTGCCAGCAGAGTTAAAATGGGTGGTTGAACAGCAGGAGGGTGGATCTCATTTAAATCACTGATCAGGAAGCCTCTGGCTGAATACTGGACAGGCACCTGGTTGGGATCATATGACCCCGGGGTTCGTGACACTTTTCTTGCCTGCCAGGGGCAGGGGGTCAGGCTAGATGGCCCACTGAGGTCCCTTCCAACTGTCAATCTATAAGCCTCAATTTAATAGTTTTCTATAAAAAAGTGCATTTTTTTGCTTGATATCCTTTATTCATTTAACTTCTTGAAACTTTGCATTTTTAGGGAGGAAAGGGCTTGACTCTCTGTACACAAACTTGCAGAGAGACAAGAGGGCTGATGGGTAGGTGATCAGGTCTGTTATTTCTCATCTCCATATATTGCTGGTAACAAGGGTGTTCTCTCTGGGGACACAAATCCACAGTCTGAGAACAGAAACTAAGCTTCACAGAGATGCTTAATGTGATCTTCTATACTGAGCGCTGAGTCCCATTGGGTCGCGTCGTTTTCTTTAATCTTTACTAATCTGTAAAGGAGCCTCTGGGAACCCCATGAGATTGGGTTCCTAATATAGTTCATGGCCTGTTGTGACCTATTTATAAAACTTTTCTAAAAAGGCTGTATATCTAGATATATCTCTCTATCTCAAATAGTATAGGATCAGAAGCTATAATCCCTATTCCATGATGATATCTTTGAGATTTAACGTATCTTAAATTAAAACTATCTTTATATAGGTTTTTTTAAAAGCAGCTTAACAAAAAAATTACCATTACATAAAAAAATCTGATTTAAATAGAAACAAATCCAACTTTTTAAATTTTGTTCAAAAGTTGATTTTTATCCATCCTGTTAACAGCTTTCTGATTGTTCTGCAGGGTTAATATTCTCTAGAAGTCTGTTTGCCAGGACAGATTGACAGCTGTTTCAAAGTCTCTGTGTTGTGTTCTTAGCTGTGTCTGACAACAGTCAATGCAAGTTCAACTTGTCTGGTCATCCTGTTTGTGATACACAAGTATAATACACACTTATTTGTTCAACAACATTAGAGTATGTCCTACTTCGAACCACAGAGTAATTCAGGAAAGGCTAGGTATGGGGGCTGTTGGTGAGAAGGCATTCCTTAAAGAACTGGATTTTAGCGAGAGGACTTGGAGAGTGAGAGGGCACTTAATAATTAATGGGGATAAGGGAGAGCGGTGCAGGTGGAGGAGCAGCATGCCATGACTATTACATGGGCAAAACATGTTTTGCAGCGATCTTCAGCGTGGGCTTTCATTTTGCATTCACCTCCTGTGCTGTGGGCTCTCAGCACCACGGTGAATCCAGGGATCCTTCACAATATGATGTAGGGAATTCTGATTCTGAGCTGGCAGTTGGGATGACTGAGCATGAAGAGGAGGGATCTTATGTCATTACCGACTAATCGTGTTCCCTAGTACTCAGGAAAAGTGTGGGTCATTTCTTAATCCTTTTGGAAGACTTTCCTATGACTTTTTTTCCCCCCCTGTTTGAACGTGCGCAGCTTGCATGGCAGCACGGAGCTATGAAATTCTGTCTCGGACAGAAGGAATTTAGTGTACCGTGCATGTCTTGTTGTATTTTGCTTGTGTAGTTTAGTTTTGATTGTCCCAGCATATCAAAGCACAACTTTTGGCTAACTTGAGTACTCTAGAAAGAAATCCAGTCTCCGTTTATCAAGTGATGGAGAATCTGCTTAGCTTTTCTAGGCCTTTCCTCTGGAATGCATCTAGGGCAGGCTATCTGAAAGCATGCCCCGTGCTCCAGGCTTCTCTGATCTGAAATTTGGAACAACCTTTAAGCTATTTATGATTCAGATATATGCAGCACTCCAGAATTGTACTAAATAACCAGGCCCTGCCCCAAGGAGCTGTTAAGGTAAAGGCATGAGAGAATACAAATCCAGAGTAAGCTCTGAATGGTTGGGATGCTTGAATGAGTCATTGAATAGTTGGGTATTGACATACCTGGAGGCTGTCCCAAATGAGGTGGCATGGATGAAGACCTGAGGCCAGAAGTGGGCGAGGGAGATGGGGAATGGTTGGGAGAGATGCTTGGCTCCTTCGCTGAGACTGAGGGTGTGGAAAGGAGGAGGAAAAGGTCTGAAGCTGTTCTCAAAGAGTTGTCTCCTGAATGAGATAATGGTGTAAAATTTGCTGTTTTTGCAGCATTTCTTAGAAGGGCAACCAAGTCCCTTTTTAAAACCCAAATGTGTTAGACCAGGAAAGGGAGTGCTCTGGTCTGAGGATGAAATTAATTCTCTGGATTGGTTTATGATGAGATGCCTTCACTTGACAGTACCCAAGAAATGCAATGAATGTGGTTGCCAAGAGGAAGCAATACAAATAAGAGGCATGTCTTTTATTTTTAATAAGCCCTGCTGCCTTAACGAAGATGGCATGAAGGAGGATTCTTTTTTTAATTAATTTTTTTAAATTCTTGCACCTCACTAGCTCTGTCTTGTATTCACTGTCTTCTTCCTCTCCCTTACCGCCGTCTTTCCTCATCTAAGAGAACCCTTTGCATCTTAAAGCTGGATGGACAGATATCACCCACCAGCTGTAGCCCACATTGACACTCAGTTGGGTTGTATTGATTTCTTCTGAGTTCATTCCAGGTAATTGGAATCTTTTAGGAAAAATCTCCCCAAAAAGCCCATTCCATGACCCTGGTGAAGGTGTTCCTTCAACTACTTAATTTTATTTAAATCAGAAGTTGATTTAAATATGGGGTTTATGGTCATTTCTATAAAAAGTTGAGCATCAGGCCCTTGGTCAGGAACATAACCCCTATTATAACATTGTTTCTATGAGAAAATCAGCTTTGACTTGCATCAGTTTGACTTACAGCGCCTTTTCCAGGAATGTAAACCTGCTGTAAGTGCGAGAACTTGCCTGTATTAGAAAGGTGGGTTGTGAGGTGATCTGTTGTTCTGTAAAAGGTAGACATTTCAAGATGATCATTTCTGACTTGCATTCGCCTGACTAGGCACATGGGACACAGTGTGTTTTTTTTTTTTTTTTTAAAAACCCCAGATCCAACAAACATAGAAAACCACTCTGAGGAGCACTGAAGAACTTCATCCTACGGTCTGAAGCATGTCTGCAATTGGAGATGAACTAGTGTCTCTCTTTTTATCAGGGTCTGCAGCATGATAAGGTTTCACAACCTGTTCCTTGACATAAGGACAGGGCTTTCAAGAGAGAAAACAAGTTGTTTTTGAAATCCTGTCCTCCCCAAATTCCCTTCCTTTCTTAGGCCTCAGTGTTGCCCTGTCACCTGCTTTTGAGCTATGGCTCCAGCCCCGTGTAAGTCACTGGGTGATAGAGTCCAGAGGTGACTGGTGATGGATGGGACAGACCTCTCCTGCTTTCAGCTGTTTAACCCTGCAGCCTGGCTAACGAAGATACTGAGCTCTTGTGTAGTACTTTTTCATCAGTGGCACTCCAGGCACTTTACACAGGAGTTCAGTCTCCTGATAACTGAGACAGAGAGAGAAAATGCCGACCAGTGCCAGTCGGGTTGGGAGCAGATGGGAGAATACAATGCGAGCGTCCTGGATCCTACTTCTGTATACCACCCATCGTGCTGCACTACCTCTGACCTCCCGTTGGTGTGGGGGTGAAAAGAGGGAGGGAATCCTTTCCTATAACCTGTGAAGGGTTTACAAGCAGTTTAGTCCATAATTACCTACAACAGGTAGCTGGTAAAGTCAAGCTACATTGGTGCACTACAAAATGTCACCCAGTAAGGGAGAACCCCAAATCATCAGGGTGCGTGTGTCCAGGATTTGGAACAAACTCCCCCAGTGGCGGTGCAAGCACCTACTGTAGACTCCTTCAAAAAACAGGTGGATATATTTCTGGCTGGGGTCACTTGATCCCAGCTGACTTCCCACCTATGGTGGAGGGGCTGGACCCGATGATCTCGAGGTCCCTTTTAGCCCCTAATGTCTATGAAATCATCACACCTTTCTCTCCTTTTTTTTGGGTTGCATCCCTGGTCTGCCTCTTGGTTTTAAAGCCACTCTTTGTTCACTGTTTAAGGTGCTGCTTAGTGTCTTTGTTAGGACCTTTCTGTCCCAGGCTGCGTAGCTTGGGGAGGCTGACTTAACTGTAAAGTTGTGCAATCTGAATATGGGAAGTTGGAGGCTTTTCCAGGACTTGCTGAGAGTGAAAAAGTGTCCGCCTGGCTGCCCTAATTGGAACTCTCTTGTCTGCAAAAGCAACATGCTAATAAGGTGCTAAAAGTAAGGTGGCTAATTAAGTCCTGCACACCCTGGCACCTCCCTCACAGAAGCTAATAAAACCCAGCCAGCTGAAGTGGTTTCTTCATGCTTTTTAATAACATGTGAAGTTAAATTATGAAATTCCTGCACGGCTGTTAAAATAACACACTTCCTTCCATTTCACAAGTTGTCCTAGGCAGGATCTAAAAGTGCTGAGCTTAGGGATTCTCTTAGGTTGGCAGACTGTGCTGTGGTGAGAGCAGGATAGACAGGAAATACAGGCTTCTTAGCTGATTCACAGAGCAAATTTGGCCTGTTGGCAGAAGAGGCACTAGCTTCTTGGCTGGGTATAATTGGTAACGCTCCTGGGAGGTACGAGCATGTTAACACATAGGTGGTAGTATGGGCACAGCCTCTTGCAAGAGGAGTGTCTTGGCTGCTCTTCTGCCTTGTGCTAAGGTAGTGTGCACGTAGCAAAGGGAGCAGAAATGCTTCAAGGCTTTACTGGATATTTTTCTTTCAAAATCTGCAATCTTTGTCCTTCTAGAGTTGACAACGTCTCCAGTCAGCGAGCCAAGGAAACCGGAGCAGCTTCTCATGCAGACACCCCCAGGGAACCCGCTGATGCTCTCCCACACCCTACAAGAGCTGTTGAGTAAAGACATTGTGCAGGTGGAGCTTATACCGGAGAAGAAGGGCCTCTTTCTGAAACATGTGGAGTATGAGGTTTCCAGCAAGGTAATGTGAGTGGTCCCTGGTTTGTGGGAGAGCACATTTTCTAGGGAGCTTCCATGCAATTGTAACCTGGGTTGACAGGCAGGTGACCAGCCAATTTGGCAGACTAGATGAGCAAAGGGTGAGTCAGGCAGTTGTGCCAGTCTATTTTCAACTGCAGAGACAAAACTGCACCTTTCCTGTACTGGGCATTGCTCTAAGTGGGGCTGGGATAGTGGCTTTGCTAAGTAGGTGGACAAACTGTACATTAGACCATAATGACTGAACTTGCCTGAAGTCTGAACTGAGTATCAGTGCAAGTGTTTAGAAGTGGAAGTCTGTAATAAGCAGTAGTCTGCATTAGCTCGGTATTTCAGATGTGTTAAGAGCTCACGGAAGAGACTGAGTTGACAAGACTAGGTATGACGAGGAATAGGCAGCACAATTGGCATCTCTGCAGGTTCTCCTCCCTTGTCATTTCCTGGATGAATGCTGTTTAAGTTACCCCAGTCTTGACCTGCAAGGCCTGCTTTGGGCCAAGAGGAGAATTATTAGGATTTTTTGTCTCCTTTGTGGGAGTGTAAAGAAGATTGCTCACTGGTGTCTATTGGGTTCCTGATATACTTCACACAGGATATTACAGATCAGTTGTCAGATACTGTGGGAGTGGGTTTTTGTCACTTTTATGTCCTTAGTCAGAATCACCTTTTCAGCCTACAGGTTTGAGTGGTTCTCTACCTTTTTTTTGTACCAGGACCCATTTGTAACCATTGATGGCCAGTTTTGACCCAATGCCCCCCACCCCCAGAGTACAGGTGGGGGGGACCCAAGCTGGACCTCTGCCAGCCTGCAAGGGAAAACCCACAGTTTCCCACGTTTTTCTCCTTTCAAAGGAGAATCCATTTTTAAAGTTTGTTCACCACCCTTTCATATATTCTTGCGACCCACTTTTGGGTCAGCACCCATGGGTTGAGAAACACTGCTCTAGGCCAGCCATTCCCAATCTGTGGTACAGGTACCACCAGTAGTACACGGACTACCTGTCAGTGATTACGCGTTAACAGATTTATTATAAGTACGTTATGTGACACAAATTTGCTGGTGGTACTTAAGGTTGAACTGAAAATGCTTGCTGGCGGTATGTTACGTTGTATTGTTTTAAATTGCTGGTGTGCAGTCTGTCAGTTTGGCCAGATCCTGAGCTGCCATTCCTCCATTTTCTTTTTTCTGTGTAAAGATGCTTTTCGGACAAAGGCATAGCTTGGCTTTGGGCCACCGCGGAAACCTGCAAGAGCAAATCTACACTGACTGCAGAGCAGAATATGAGAGCCCCTCAGGGCTGTGTCACTTGTTCTCCAGTTGTTTGCCTCATTGTACAACTTTGGGAAATTACTAGGGCTGTGAAAAATTTTGCCAAGTTTTTCTTTCGAAGCTGTTTCAAGCTCAAAACGGCGAATCGACACAAAACAAAAAGCACCAAAACAGCTTCAAAATGAAATGAGGGTACTCAAAACATTTTGAGTTTTGAAGCAGCCCAGCGGTGGGAGGCTGGGCTGAGCTCCATGGACCCAGTTATGGGCATGGGCTCTGCCTAGCACCAGTCCCAGGCAGCAGCCTCCTGTCATCTGGCACAGATCCGGGGACCCGCACCCCCAGGTGGAGTCTGGCACAGCCCCGCAGCCCTCCTGGGGGTGCGAGCCCCCAGATCCGTGTGTCGGATGACAGGAGGCAGTCGCTGCCAGCAAATTTTGCTTTTGAGATTTCGAGGTGCAGTTTTTGAGAAACCTCTGCACCCATCTCCTTGAAACGTGGCAGGCTTCATGCCCGCAGAAGGGGCATCCCTGCAATTGGCATCAGAATCAGGCAACAAATGACAATGTTTTAAGCATTTCCATGATTCCCCATTATAGCCTATGGGCGAAACATCGGAACGAGTCAAAACACAAAAGTTTTGATGCAATGAAACGGGACAGTGCTTCAAAACTAAATGAAACGCTGTCCCTTTGAAATGGCAAAACAGATGCTGAAACAAAATGATGGTGTTTTGCACAGCCCTAGAAATTACCTAGTACCTCCAATGAGTGCTGGTTATGCTCAAAGCCAACGAAGTCTGGATGAGTAGGGGGACAGCCAGTCCTTTTGACTTGCTACTGCGCCAGTCAAGTGAGGTTTTCAGATTTATGTGCATCCTTTCTCTTATCTGCTGCCTCAGCCATTTTAGACCTGAATTACTCAAACCAGGTATTCTCATTTTTCATTCCTGTAACTTTACATCAGAAATGCAAAAATCTGGGAACTGAAGTAAAGAACTTCAACATTTTTCATAAATCTCACAGCTGCTCCTGCTGGTTACTTATGCCCTCACATAACTCACTGGGCTGAGCTCAGTGCTGCTTGTTTTGGCACTGGACCTAGTCCACCAGCAAGCTAGGCAGTCAGTTAAGATACATCCCTGCTTGTGACGGAGAGCTGGCTTTTTGATTTCTCCCCACCCCCTGTTTGCTTGCAGCAAGTGGCCTACAAACCCAAGAACTGTACTAGATGCCCTGGATGTAACCAGGTTTGCATTTAGCGTGGTAAGGAGCAAAGGAGTTCCTGAAATGCTGCTGCCGTTCTGAGCATGTGGATTTTTTCCTCTCTTGCAGCGCTTCAAATGCTCGGTGTACAGGCGATACAATGACTTTGTCGTGTTTCATGAGATGCTGCTTCAGAAATTTCCATATCGTATGGTTCCGGCACTTCCACCGAAGAGAATGCTGGGAGGTAAATAATGCAATGTCTTGGTGACTGTCTAGGGTATGGTGACACATGGAAAAGACCACTGTATTTGCCTCTTCTACTCAGGTTGTAGAGCAGAACTTGCACTGCAGTGTAGATGAAGGGGAGCAGGGGGAAGGGCCCAGTATTGCACTGTGGGAAATAAGATAAGATCTTAAGAATAATAAGACCTTTTAATATATAACCTGCACTTGGAGAATCGCCATTAAGTCTTAATGGTGATTCTCCAAGTGCAAGTTAAGTATCCTGAGCCCTTTCTAAAAAGAGTTATAGATAGCCCCAGAGAAGAATAGAGTTTTTACCCAGTCAAATCCCATGGTGTTGACAGACATTGAGTGTGGCTACTGTACCATTGAACTGGTTTAGTGTGTGCTGTAGCACGTTGTTTTCTTATGTGCTTTGAATTTGAAAGGAGCTTTGGAAACCCTGTATCTCTCTCCTGTGGCAGGAAAACTGGTGGAGAGAGATTTATTTTTATATTAAAAGGTTTAAGCACTCGAGAAGAAATGAGTGTACGGACAATTTTTGACATTTCCCCCCTCCATATCACCTCCCAGAGCTCATCTTGTTCCAGTTCTGTATTCAGACTTGTGACCTTCAGCGTACATAAGTCAAACAAGTGTAGAGTCTTGACGTAGACGGCTTCTCTGGGTCACTGAATGTTAGTGTCCTTTCGGGGCCTGGATGTATGACACGTTTGTAGCTGGCTGTGGGGGGAAAAAAAAAGCCCCATCAGAAACATACTTCCTTTTTTTCTGCTTTCCTGAAATCAACTATCTTGGGAGTAGTTTCTCTTATCCTTTGCTTTTCCTTAACAGCAGCTTGTCGGTCTTTCATTCAAATCAGAATATTAGTTTGTTCAAGTCGGGCGGATAGGTGAAGGATGGGATTCAAGACTGACAAGTGCAAGGTGCTGTACCTGGGGAGGAAGAACCAGCACCCTACCTACAAGCTGGGGAACTCCCTTCTTGTCAGTGCAGAGGCAGAAAAGGATCTTGGAGTCATTATTGATGCCAGGATGAACATGGGCTGGCAGTGTGGGGATGCGGTCAGGAAGGCCCACTGCACCTTGTCGTGCATCCACAGATGCATCTCAGGCAGGTCCAAGGAGGTGATCTCTATGCGGCACTGGTCAGGCCGCAGCAGGAGTACCGCGTCCAGTTCTGGGTGGGATGTGGACAACATGGAGAGGGTCCAGAGGCCACTCGCATGATCCAGGGGCAGCAGGGCAGGCCCTACGAGGAGAGGCTGCAGGACCTGAACCTGTTCAGCTTCCACAAGAGAAGGCTGAGGGGGGATCTAGTGGCCTGTTACAGACTAGTCAGAGGGGACAAGCAGGCACTGGGGGAGTCCCTGGTCCCCGAGCACGACCAGGAGTGACCAGGAATAACGGTCACAAGCTGGCAGAGGGTAGATTCAGACTAGACGTTAGGAGGCGCCACTTCACGGTCAGGGTGGCTAGGATCTGGAACCAACTTCCAAGAGAAGTGGTGCAGGCTCCTACCCTGAGGTCTTAAAGAGGAGGTTACATGAACACCTTGCTGGGGTCGTGTGACCCCAGTGCTCCTTCCTGCCGTGGCAGGGGGTCGGACTCTAAGATCTGCTCAGGTCCCTTCCAACCCTGCTAACTCTGGAACTATAACCAAGTACATAGTAATCATTAGAGTATGAAACCAGTGAAGTATCCCAAGACAGAGTGCATATCAAAGCTGCTTTGGATAACTTTTTCTGTAATCTGAAATATTGATGCAGCGTTAAATTCTTGTTGTTAAAAATATGAGAAAACAGTGGATTTTTTTTCCCAATTGAGTCTTGTTCTTCAGCATATAAAACAGAAACAAGTCTTTTGCTGTCTTGTCTTGTATCCATATTACTAATCTCAGTGCTTCACAATGAATTAGACTCCTCGAGAGAAATCTATATCTTGCGTCATAGAAAAGAAACGGTGAAGGGCGCAGGAGTAGAGAGTTTTAGTGACTCGGACCTGGCAGCATGCCTGCTGGAGTGTCTCCGACAGCGTCTCTTCTAATTGGAGAATGCAAGATGCCGGAGGTGTGCGCTCTTTTTTTTCGTTGTTTTTTAATTTTGCTCTTTGCGTTTTCAAGAGAGCAGTGCTCTCTGCAAGAATGTACAGACTGATAGTTGAAAATCTTTCTGGTAAGAAAAATGACCTGCTTTGGTTTATTTTGGTGGAGGCTTGACTCTGAAACCTAGTAGCTCACACTGGTAATGTTAAGTGATGATGCTATTTTGTCACTAATTCTTTTTCTTATATATTTATAGATATAAGATTTAACCAGTGAGGTCAGAAGTTGAAGAAGTTAGGGTTACAAGACCCCAATCTTTTTGTCCATTCCCATGTTACTACTGCAGATTATTCCCAATTTAAAATGAGACTGTTCTGTAGTTTGAGATCTCCTGGCGGAAGGTGGTTGTTGTTGTTTCTACATCTTCCTTTTCTCAAATTAATCCGTGGCTCTGAGTGCCCTTAAGAAAGGAGGCAGGAGCAGTAGCTGGATGAGTGAGCTGGAAATGGCCCATGTCCTTACCCAGTGACTTTTATAGAGCAGCTGAAGAGTTGGCATTACATTAAAAATAATAATAGAACACACCCCCCACCACCACCACTAGAAGCACCACCCAGGAAAATTTTGCACAGTATTTTGTGTTTGCACATCTCCTGTTGCAGATTCCTAGAGCTGCTTTTGCCTGTCCGCTTGTCATCCCCAGCATTGTCTTAGTCACGAGGACTAGTGGAGCGTTTCCTTCCTATTGGAAATCTCTGCTGCTGCAGAGATGTTGTTGTATCTTTTGGGGGATGTTGCAATGCTGTGGGCAGAGTCTTGGGAAAAATAATGCTCTTTCCTGTGGCAGCACACATGAGTAGTTCATGTTTTTACTTACATTGATAAAATAGCAGACCACAGTGTTTTAGAGGGAAGTGTGGACATATCTCACTCCTTCCCTAACCCATAGCCTAATGACCCTAGGGCCCAGTGACGGATTGTACCCTCACCCAGCTGTGTCTTCATCCACCGGCTGGGCAAAGGTGACTTGTCTAGTTAGAAGTGGTGTTCTTTGACCTGATAGAGCAGACCAGTGCTGTCTAGCTCAGTGACTTTCAACTAGGTTGCTGTAAAATTCTCCTTAGGGGGATGCAGGCTGTTGTGCAATATTTGCATTGTTAGATGTATGAACACCTACACATGGCTCACAGATTTCAAAGGGAAATCCATAGTGTTAAAAACGTTTTGACCCGCTGTGGTCTCTCTCAGTTCTTTGCAACAGAATAATTGCTCTATGTTAGCAATTCTAACTCTATAGTCCAAGGAGTGAAATCTAAGAGCTGGTGTTTTTTGATGGGTTTCTTGAGTCTAACAAGGTTCAGAGCCACTGGTCTAACTAGACAATCCTAAAGAATGGTGTGCTGAGGATCCAAGGATGTTACAGGCTAAAGAGCAAGACAGGCCACGGTGGAAAATGTTTGATCCTCATGCCTAGTGGGTAGCCCTTTCGGGAATTGTCTGGATAGCCAGCAAACTCCCAAGGTAAGATGAAATATGATGCAAAAGGGATGCTTTTTACTGTGCCTCTCTGATGTGAAAATGTAATCATGGACAGTTCCTGGGCTGCTTTCTAACTTCAGAAATATCGGGTTCACATTTTTTTAAAGAATTTGCTGACATCTCCTGAATTAATTAATCAGTAAGCTAAAATCTCAGCCCCCCATCCTCCCTAAAAGAGGAGGAATCTAACTTCTAGCTGACAAGTAGGACCCATGAGTGGTGTAAGGGGTTAGCCCACTGCAGGTTGCTGTTCAGGTCCTCCCAGATGTCTTGCATGAAGGAGAGAAGAAACCAATCTTAAATCCAGGGTGTGGGAGCAGGGTTTCTGGAGTAAAAATGTGTGAAGTTTCCTTTTCACAACATAAAGGAGCAAAGAAGAGCACAAACGCTTATTTTTGCTTTGCATTTCATCCTTCTAAGGTATGGGATGATTCCTTTTGAGTTGATTATATGGTTTGCAATTACTACTTTATAATCTGTGTTGCATTCGTACCCAAGACCCCCAACACATGCCCTGTATCCAACATAAGCACAAAAGCAGAGAAATTCCCTGTGCCCCTCACAACTCGTACTCTAAAGTTCCAATCCTGTGCATTTAGGCATGGTTAACCTTATTCAGCCAAGTTATCCTGTTTGAAATGTTGTCTTTTGTGGAAGCGTCTGTTGAATTGTCATTGCAATGAGGTGTAACACACCATGTAAAGGGTGTGGGGTTTGAGCTATTTTGATAATCGATAGTTAGGCCAGTGGACCCAGCAGATCATTCATGGATCTTTCCTGGGTGGTGCTTTAGTACTGTTGGTGCAAGGGAGTGATTGAACTTGGCTCTGCCTTTTTCTTCTTCTGAGTAGTTGTAATACATGGTGCATTCCCTCCTGTAGCCGACAGAGAATTCATCGAGTCTAGGCGGAGGGCTCTGAAGAGGTTCATCAACCTGGTGGCTCGGCATCCTCCCTTCTCAGAAGATGTGCTCCTGAAGCTGTTCCTCTCCTTCAGTGGCTCAGTGAGTTCTCAATAGCAGTATTTTGTGTTTACACATCTCCTGTTGCAGATTCCCAGAGCTGCTTTTGCCTGTGCGCTTGTCATCCCCAGCATCGTCTTAGTCACAAGGACTAGTGGAGCATTTCCTTCCTATTGGAAATCTCTGCTGCTGCAGAGATGTTATAGCTTTTGGGGAATGTTGCAATGCTGTGGGCAGTGTCTTTGAAAAATAATGCTCTTTCCTGTGGCAGCACTACTCGTGGTTCCAGCTATCTTGACACTGCCTACATGTTGCAGTTATTCGAACGGAACATGTCCACAAGCAATCAGGATGCATAACCAGATGTATTTATATTTATGTAATGCTTGTTTGGTTGTGCTTTTTTAGGATGTGCAGAACAAGCTGAGGGAGTTGGTCCAGGGACTTGGAGATGAGTTCATGACTTGCAAACTAGCGACCCAGGCTAAGGTATTTTCCTTTATAATGTCTAATTAGAACTTTGATGTCTCCTGCCTGTGTGTGCACACGATTTTTGCATATGTTGGGTAAAAGATGGGAGGGGGGACTTCACCTAAAGAGAGGAAAGTGAGCCATTTAAAGAAAGCTGAGTTACTCTTCTCTTTCACTTTAAAAAAATCATAAATGTATGATGATTTCCTGGTTCGTACTTTCCAGCCTGCTAGAATAGCATACAAGTGGTAAGCAAGAAAGTGTATCCAAGTGCATGTTTTTAAAGTATTAAACTCATAACCTACACTTTTTGAAAATGCATCCTTTGATTGGTCTTTTCCCTAGCACCTTTGTGTTGTCATATTGCTCTTTCTTTCTGAGAGAAATTATGAATCTTGCTTCCTTCTAAGTTGGCTGCAAGCAGCTGATTTCTTTCTTATTTGCTGATAGCATTTATCTTCCAAATTGCCTACTTTTTTCTTTCGTAAAAGTATACCTGGGGTGAAGGAAGAGAGACCAGGCAATGAATGAGCTGATTACAAGCTGCTTTAAAAAATGGTTTTCTGTCATCTAGCATAGTGGAGTCCTGGTCCAGAACTGGGACTTCTGGTCACTACTGTGTTGGAAGTAATGGGCAAGTTATGTTTCTGCTTTGTCCTTCAGTTTCCCCTTCTGTAACATTGGGATGATATTCGTCTTCTTTGCAAAGTGCTTTGAGTCTTACTTATGGGGTGAGGTATTAGTACATTTTTACTTTTATGTCACTCCCATGTGGGCCACTCCTGTGGGTTAATGCTAGAGACCATTTTCTATTTGTCCTGCTTTTCGCTGTGCAGAGTTACTGGAGAAAAACCTGGATCTTACTTGGATTCATGCAGCAGCACTGAAATTTCTAAGTCCCAGTTGTCCAAACTCTCACTGATGCATGAGCCAGAAGAAGTCCAGCTGAGCCTTCAGTATCTGGCTGAGTTTTTTCAGGGCTGGCAGTTAGCAACTCCTGCTCAGGTCTTCAGGAACAGACCCCAAACCCCATAATGCTGTGTGTTCTTACTCTCCTTAAAAAAAAAAAAAAAAA
>NW_017728927.1:13048330-13109294 GCF_001723895.1 Crocodylus porosus
TGTGTGTTCTTACTCTCCTTAAAAAAAAAAAAAAGAAAGAAAGAAAAAAAGCCTCTTTGCTGTGTGTAACAGGATTCGGAGTCTCCCTAGTCTGCTCCCTGACTTCTAATCTCTCTTTGTGACTTGCTGTTTATGTTACTGAGTCGGTCAGTAATCTCTCCTGTGCTGTCTCAGGACTTCCTCCCAGCTGACATCCAGGCCCAGTTTGCTGCCAGTAGGGAGCTTATCAGAAATATTTATAACAGCTTCTATAAACTGCGGGACCGTGCTGAGCGAATAGCCTCCCGGGCTATTGATAATGCTTCGGATCTTCTCATATTTGGAAAAGAGCTAAGGTAGGCTGCAGGGAGAGGACTCATACAAGACACTTCTGTTTTTGCATAGAGTGATAGGCTTCCCTGACTGTGTCCGTGGGGAGCAAATAATTGTTTTTTTACATGGTGCAGGGGAAGAAAACGGAAGGTAGGTTCCTCAGGGCAGGGGAAGCAAAATGCCAGTGTGTTGATATTTCTGGCGTTGATTTATGCTTGAGTGCAATGGTGCAGTCTATAGTGTGTCCACACCAGTGTGTATGTGATCAAGACACCCATTCATAGATCCTTCTATGGGATGTGCCTGTTCACACATTCTGCCTGGTCTTTAAGCAGAAAACACTGAAGCTGCTTGCTAGTGCAGTTTGTCTTCCAGACAGCCCTGTTAAATGGCCGTCACTGCAATCCACTGCTAACTGGACCCTTCCTGGGGACCAGCTACAAACTTCATGCAGCCTGACTCTAGAGGGACTCTATTTCGGCTGTAGCCTGCTAGTGAGATTTGGGGAGCTAGGGGGTACTCATTAGTAGCTGCTGGCTGGGATATGACTGCTAGTGTTTAACTACCTCTTCTCTCTTCTCAGTGCTTTAGGTTCAGATACTACGCCACTCCCTTCCTGGGCTGCTCTGAACAACAGCACGTGGGGGACTCTGAAACAGGCCTTGAAAGGCCTGTCTGTTGAATTTGCACTGCTGGCTGATAAAGCTGCACAGCAGGTGAGTTCCCCTGCCAGTGGCTTCTCCTGTGTCTGGCATCCTGAGACATGCATACTTGCCTCTTGAATCAAGAGCCTTCTCGGATGGGTACTCAGAAATCCCACCCCTGTTCTTGCCTAAACACTTCATAGTATTCTCACTAGACCAGTCTGAACAAGTACGCTGGCAGACCTTGCTCAATCCAGTGTGACCAGCAGGAGACCTGGCTGTGGCCTGTACAGCTTCAAAGTAAAGTTAGTAGGGACAGGGAAAATCCTTTACAAAAAGGTGTCAAGAACAAGGTAATTATTGCTGTGGGCTGATCTGTCCAAGAGTCCTGCACTTTGTTTGCCTAAGATCACCAGCTAGATGGAGTCCAGCTGAATCTGCTTCTTTAACAAGTTTGACCTTTTGTAGCCTGTTTAAATGCTACACGGAACTTATTCAGGCAGAAGCCATGAGATATTGTTGTTGTAAGAGCACCATGTGCTAACAGATATGAGAATGTGAGAACATGATGGTCTGTAGGGGACAGTAATGTCCTATTTTTGCTACAGCCACCACTTTATGGTGCTTAATGTGCTAGATTCAGACCAGGACCCTACCTCCAGAGGTGACTTTCTGAAGAGCCATACTGATGCAGGGACCAGCAGTAAGTGGTGAAATCCGGCTCGAGTCATGCATACTCTGCTTCCTATTTCAAGAACTCTTTTAAGGGAGGTGGAAGGGAACAGGAGTTTAGGCCTCCTGGGAGAGGGATGTCTTAAGGAGGGAAGACTAAAGCTTAAGGGAGTCTGCCAGAACAGGCATTTTGGGCAGTGAGCTCATGATCTAAACTGCCTGTTGCAGCAATCGGCTAATTGGAATGCCCTTCTCGCTCCAGGCAGATCTTTATTTATCCTGCTTACCAGCTCCAGCATCTTGGCTCTTGTGGTGAGAGTATAACAACTGCTCTAGCCCCTCTGCAGAGATCTTTAGGGCACAGTGTGCAGGTGATGTGGGCACCGGCCAGATTTGTGAAATATTTGTGTCCCTTGTTTTCTAGGGTAAACAGGAAGAGAATGATGTGGTGGAGAAGCTGAACCTTTTCCTGGATTTACTCCAGTCCTATAAAGTGAGTTCTGCTGTTCCTGTGCCAGTGAGAGAGTTGTTTAGAACAAGCCTGTTCTCTTTAGAGGATGCCATGCCAAGTGAATGGAAAAAAAAAAGTATCTGGAAAGGCAGCTTAGCAGCAAACTGGGCATGATGCAGAGGGAGGGGAGTGGCTGTTGCCCTTGGTGAGCTCGACAGCATTACTGATCGGCTCTTCTCTCATGGCTGGGTGTTGCCGGACTGCAGACCATGCAAGGAGTTGAAAATACCATCTGCTTTCCTTGCATGAGTCAGCTAACTTCCAAAATTGGCTCTTTTGGGGTCAAGGGAAGAGAAGGAATTGGTGGGCAAGGCCTTTGCATTAGGAGCCTCAGTCCAGTTAAAAATGAAATTAAGTTTTGTCCTGCACCACCACCTTCATGAACACCTATTAAAAACACACCTAGGTGAAGTTCAGGAAAGGCTGATAGCCATGCTGAGGAGGTGCCTGGTCTGGGACTGGAGCAGCAAGGTCCCTCCACTGATGCTGAAGTTGAATTGGCAACATTCAGCACAAGAAAGAGACATGCAGATGGGAAAGATCAAGCACATGGAAGAGATGAGACTCCAGAACACCTGTTAGAGCTTTGTCTTTTGACCTGGAGTGGTCCTGGGTTTTGTTGTCATGAGTGTTGGTGCTTGAGCTTCTCAGTTTTTTGTTGGAGGGGGGAAGAAATTCTCCGAGTATCTACTGTTAAAGCTGGAGGGCTCGCTTCTCAGACTTCAGCTCTATCCCTGGCCTCTGCTGCCTCCTGTATATCTATCCTCCATAGCTCCCTACCCCACATCCTGAGGTCAGTGAGTACCTGTCTGTTCCCTTTCCCATGAAGGATCTGTGTGAGAGGCATGAGAAGGGAGTCCTGCACAAGCACCAGCGAGCCTTGCACAAGTACAGCATGATGAAGAAGCAGATGATGAGCGCCACCGTGCAGAACAAGGAGCCGGAGTCTGTGGAACAGCTAGAGTCACGCATTGTGGAGGTGTGCCACCCATCCTGTCCCACACATGGGCAGGATGGAAGCCTCTTTTTGCTGGTGCCATTACATGGCTTGGCGGTGCTTTCAGAATGGGCACTAGGGTGAAAAGTTCCCCTGTGGATCTCGGTCCTGTTCCTGTTAAAACTGCGTTGCAAAGAAAGGGCTTTGTTTGCTTGCTACTGAACTGCTAACGTTTGGCTTGGCAGTGAGACTTGCTCCCAGGAGGTGCTGAAATGCAATTTGCACGTGACCTCACCAGCTGCTGTCAGGCAAAGTGCATGCAGGACTGCTGCTTGGTTTTTTTGCAAGTGCTTGTACCGTGGGCCTGAAGAGAACTGGGAGTGCTGCATTATCACCTGCTTTACCTGTTCTAGTTGCATAACTGATTGGGTTGCTTTTCTTTCAGCAAGAGAATGCCATCCTGACCATGGAACTGCGCAATTACTTTTCTTTGTACTGCCTGCACCAGGAGACGCAGCTGATCCATATCTACTTGCCTCTCACCTCTCATATCCTGGGGGCATTTGTCAACTCTCAGATCCAGGGCCATAAAGAGGTGAGTTCTTCTCTCATCCTGTGGCAGGCAAGGTTGGTTGGGTAGATGTGAGATCCTTTATTAGACCAACGGATTAGTTGGAAACTACTTGTCCTGTACTTTTTCCCTGCGTCCTCCCCTCCAAAGATGGATAAGTCTTTGAACTTCCTTTTTCCCTTTAGCCCATGTCCCAACCTCCCTTTTCCTTCACAGCTCTTGTATTTGAGGGAGTGCTGATAAACCTGGGGGAAGTAGATGACTGGCTTGTTTCTTCAGCCCAGGGAGGAATGACACCACCCCCAGAGCTTGGATCAAACTCATTTCCTTAGGGCTCAGTTATTTTATTGAATTTTTTTCCTTGTATTTCCAAATGTATAACTCATAAAATGAACCTCTTCCCCTGATAAAAGTAAGGTAAAGGCACCCCAAGCTTTTTTCTTTGTCTCTTTAGGAACCTTCCCTTCTCTTCATTGAACACCGTCAGGCTTTTTTTACAGGAACCACCGTTCCCCCTTCTTAGCTGGGTCTGATAATGGAACAGGGCTGGTCCCTAGCTCTTAGAGCAGCAGCTCTCAACCTTTTTTGCACCAGGACCCATTTGTAAATGTCAATGGCCAGTCTCAGCCCAGTGCCTGACTCCAGGTCCCAGCCTGGGAGCGTGTGGGGCAGGGTAGGGTGTGTGTAGGGCATAGGAAGCCCCAAGCAGCCCCTTGCAGGCTGCAAAGGAATGGCCAATTTCCACATTTTTCTCCTTTTAAAGGAGAATCCGTTTTTAAAGTTTTGTTTGTGACCCTTTTACATAGTCTTGCAACCTACTTTTGGGTAATGACCCGTGGGTTGAGAAACACTGCCTTGGAGCATTGTACCTGGTGACCTCAAGACCTCTCCCAGGGTGGCACTCTTTGGGGCTGGCTGAGGCAGGATTAGCTGGTGGATACTGGCTATTCTATACTGGATGATTTGTGTTTGTAACCTGGATCTTCTGTTGTCAGCTTGTTAAAACAAATCATAAGGCAAGAAAGAATCTTATAGGTTGCCTTGTTTATCTGTTGAAATGCATTGTGTAGCATTTTTCCATGTATGGACTTGTATCTATGCATTGCTTTCTAAAAGCATTTGCATTGAGAGAGACTGTCTTATTGAAAGGCTTAGGACATCTTTTTCCTACCTCAATAAAGATATAAAAAGTAAAGCATGGAGAGTTTGTGTTAATGCACTGGTCTGATGGATGAGTGTCCTGGCCCTGCTGGTTTTAATTTGTAATGGCTTTGCAGATGCTTTTGACTTTTGAACAACCTGAAACAAATTAAGCACTGTGACTAGCACAGTTCCTTCAGCGTGCCACGTGATAGTGACCCATGTCCCGTTCTGTTTTTCTTTTTTCTTTTCTTTTTTTCCTCTCCAGATGAGTAAAGTCTGGAACGAACTGAAGCCGAAGTTGAGCTGCCTCTTTGTAGGACCCACCAACGTGCCGGCACCTCCATTATCATCCCCAGAGGACAATTTATTCTCTAGCTAATTCTCAGAATTGCATGGAAGAAGGTGAAGTGCAGTTAGTGGTCACCCTGCTCCTTTATCTTCAGATCTTTAAATGATTCCTCCAAACAGCTATTTTTTTTTTTTTTAAAATATTGCTGCTTCAAGCTGCTCTTTGGATTAGATGGACTGGAAACTGGGCAGCATATACAGAGAAAAAGACAGTATTTTAATCTTTCGTTCTATTTTTGAAGTGCTTTGGAGCAGGGCTGAGATTCATTTCCCCCAGCTGCCCTTTCCCTAAGGATGGGAAATGCCCTGATATACCGAGCACTGCAGGTCTTCTGTTGTAGTTGTCCTGTGCTTCTCCTATTAACTAGCCTCTTGCAGTACACATCTGCACGTGTGCTGGTAAACCTTCGGGCTGCCGATTTTTATGCACAGGACGTGTGGAGAATCCATGTGTAAAATTCACTCTCTTCGGAGTAGGGCCCAAGTGTAGTGGTCTTTGGAGGAAAGCTGAAGGCCAGGCCCCTGGGCCACTCATAGGCATTTAATTTTCCTTCTTGCTTGATCCAAATGCATGAAAACTCCTGGTTGGGGATCCCAGCCTTGCTCAGTGGTGGGGGTCAGCGTGCTGCATTTAGTTTGGGGTTTTTTGTTGGTTTGGGGGGAGGCTAAATACTGGATGGAAGTAGGAGGGGGTCTCACAGGAGGCATTGGGCAGTGCTTCCTCATGTGTGACAGGTTGCTGTCCAGCCGGTCTTTTAGCCACAGTTTTCCAAGAGAATCAAACTACTACGCAGAAGAATGACTGGTTTAAATGCCGATACACTCCTTAGTAGGGGAAAACTTTTTGTAGGTTGGATGAGGGGCAGCTGTTGGGGGATGTTTTTCTCTTGGGGTGGGCTGGCATCCATTCAGTGGTGCCTCTTACATACTGGCAGCTTGAGAGGACTGCTGTTCCTACAGCCCAAAAGCTACTAATAATTGGAGGCTGTAGGCTAGGACAGAATGCATAGGTCACCAGTGGCGGTCAGTATTGTTCTGAGAGGTGTTGCCACCCACTCTTCTGGTACCTTATAGAAGCGATGATGATGGTCGTATCTTTTTGAAGAAGTGGGAGGATAATAGACGTGACAGGCTGTTTATTGAGTCATTTACAAATATACTGCCGTTAACAGGGTGTTTAATAAGGTATCTTCTTAAAGGGGGCTGGACCATTCCCCAAGCCTCTCATCCTCCCCCTTTGCTGCTCCCTTCAGGTGGGGATAGGAAAGGAGTCTTGGGCATCTCCTGGGGCTTATGGATAAATAAGTAAACTAGCCTTGAGATGGACAGGCTCTCTAGTGCTAGGGCTCTAATTTGCCTAGAGGTTTGAGACCTGAACTTTCTCCCTCCCAGACCAAAAAGATTGTCTGTCAGGGAGCTTTGGACTTAGCTTTTGACATTTTCTTTTTGCTTCATCCATGTGAAGCAAACCTTAACTAGGATGAAAGATCTGAGTCAAACATGAATCGGAACTGAATTTCCCCATTCTGGGAATCTTTCCTGTTAATATGGAATATATTTTAGATCCTGCAATCATCAAAATCCGATTCTTTTTGTGAACCATGTGTCTAAGTAGAACTATCCAAATGCACTACCAATTATGTGTTAAGAACTTGTTTTCTAACCCTTCTCCAAAATATTAGCTTGGTATCAAGGAGGTCGGTCAATCCTTGAGACAGAAATATCCTCCAAAGAGCCCCATGATCTGCCTTTGTGAGTAAACAGGCTAACATTTCAGCTAGCACATCTTTAAACACTAGTATAGACTGTTAACACCTTTAGATATATGTTGGTTGGCTCTGGTCAGTCTCACCTTCCCTTGCTCTCAGTCATTTATTTGTTTGGTCAGCTGAAGAGCAGATCAAATTTGAGAAATCATAGGGACAAAAGGGGAGGAAATGTATCAGTTGTCTAATGCAGGTAGATGATCAGAGCCATGCAGTAGCTTGAGGGGAAAGAATCTGTTGTATTCACACTTTGTAAAAGGATTGAAAACAGAAGGACTATATGTTAAATTACACTCATATTGGATGCTGGAATAATAAATGTTCAGTGAGAGGGTAACAGCACTCTACTGTTCCCCCTCCAAGTAGCAGCTCTACAGCCTCTCTATGAAATGAAGTGTGATAATCATATTTACGTAGGTTAACCCCAGTAACATGCGTTAAGAAACTGTTTGTTTGGGATTGCAGTGACTTGAGAATACTCATTCATGCACAGTCTTCTTGTGCTAGTCACTGAGGGATGGCCTGAAGTCTGGGGTGAGCATACATTGCTTTGCTGAGTTTTGCAGTTGCAGTTCTGTTGTAACATTGTGGCATTTATTTGGCTGCTTTCAAGAGAATAAGAGCTTAATGCTGCCATCTGAGAGAGCTAATACCACATTGCAGTGCCTATTTTAGTTACTGGCAGGGTTCTGGCTCTGATTTTCTCTCTCTGGTTCATACAATGCAGTTCTCAGAAAGATAGCATCTAGTAGCCTTCTCTCTGCTCTAGAAGAGTGCAACATAGAAAAGTCAAACTGACTTTCAGTTCTTCGTTGTAGAGGTAATAAAGTGAACTGCTTTTATGCTATCACTAACTAAAACAGACCATGTCTAGCACTCAGAAGTGGTAACAATCTTGCATAATGGTTTAAGTGACCAATTCCTGAAGCTTGTGCTGATGGACAAGTACTTTGCAACAAATGTTAAGCACATTAGAAAAGCATTTAAAAAGGATTGAGGCTATTTAGTCATGATCCACAACTTCTCTGAGATCTAACACTAAAGAATGAATGTGCCTTTCTGAGTGGAAACTTTCTCTGAACATACTGACCTCAGGGGGCCTTCCACCCACTCAAGATGATTTGTTAAACAAGGCCTCCAACCTTCCAGTCCAAGTGTCTTCACACCAGGAGCTTGGAGAAGTCAGGTGTGTAGATAAGCACATTAAGAGGGTAAGATTCTTACTTTTCACTGGAGGTGTTGGAAGGATAGGGAGTGCCAAGTACCATCTCCTCCCCAGATTGGGAAGAGATGACACTGACCAGACTCAAAGAAGGCTTTACTAATGGTGGAATACTTTTCATCTGGTATTTTGAAAAACACAGCTCCCATATATACTTATTTCCTTTTATCTGCCAATTGCTGATACGATCGCTGCATTTGAACAGTACCTTTTCTCCCTGACCATCCACTCTTAGCTCTTGATGAGGCAGGGAAGTTGCTACTAGATCTCCAAAGCTGGAATCACACATTCAGGACTAGGACTTTACTGAAAGATGAAGCAGTTCAACTGGGGACAGAAATTCATTATTCAAAACATGTTTATCTGTACTTGCAGTAGAAACAAAAATGACTACTCACTAAAGAAAGCAGTAGCAAAAGAAGACTGAATAACAGTATAACAGCCCTAGCCTTAGGAGGCTGAATCTAAGATAATTCAGTCTTTGACGAGTTGGTCTGTAGCCTCTGATAAGAACTAGTTCAACTCCTGGTTGAACTTGCCCAGACCACAAACTAACCAGCAGAGTGTAATATCTTAGTCACTACCATCCCAACCTATAGACCACTCACTGTGTAGGCATCTGTAGCTGAAGTGGATGTCTTGAGACTCCATGTTTGTAACACAAAATGAATGGCAAGACAGTAAGGCACCAACTCTTATCCTCTGCCTTCTAACCATGGCTCACGTAGCACATAAAGAAGGGCACTTTGAATAGTCTGTACTTATTCAGAGCTGCTGGAGAGAGATAGGAAGAGGCAGGCTTTTTTGGAGGACATGAATTCTGCCTGCCTGGAATATCTTGTATCTTTGCTTTGCTCAAATACTCTTATGTATGAAGCACTTTATCAAACTGCAGGAATTAAAGAAATTATTACTACAGTTGGTAGACTGGAAATGTTTACAGATTATATATTACATTCCAAGATTCTATCTGAAATGTTAAAATATGTATTTGTAAGATGCAAAAACAAAACAAAACTTGTATAACAAGCGAAGTGTCGTTGATGTGTTGTTTCTTGCATAGATTAAACTCTCACTACCCTGCATATTGGGTTAGGGACTGACCTCACAGGGCAATGGGGGGGCTAATCTTTTTGGCAGGTATGCCACAAATGAGGCCCTGGCACTCTGATCCCCTTTCCCATCTGTCATATACCACACAGGGAAGCTGCCTGTGATGCAGATACCATAGCTTGGGCACCTGTTAGGACAGCTTGTTGAGAACCTTGCAGCTGTAGGTGATTATTGCCTGTTGAAATGTACCTGTTTTAGGGCTGAGCATTTTTTTTGTCCAGCACAAAGGACTCTGGGGAAGGAGAGTTAATGACCATTATGGTACAAAAAACTGTACAGTGAATGTTCACAGAAGCTCCAAGAGAAGTAAGGCATAGAACAGACATTACATTTGTTCTGGTACAAGCTGTGCTCTTTGTTCCAGAATAGAAATGTCCTGGGAGTCGTCTGTACATGCATCACCCTTCCAATCACAGTTTAGTGAACACCTGAATGCAAGGCTGCTTTCCTGCCATTGATTCACTGATGCAATCCCAGGACATTTATTCTGATGTATGAGGTTGCCTCAGGACAACTGTTAGCACTCCTTTTGCTAGGAACTTTTTTAGGATTTGTCCCAAGACAATGGACATAGACTTCTGAATGACTGCACTTTGTTGTGGGATTCATGTTTCTCTCAGGACAGAGGCAACATCTATTTGTAGCCTAAGAGGCAAAACATGGGGTGCAAGCAATGCTGCACAGCTACCCTATCCTTGTCTCATCAACTGCCATAAGCTCATATAGCTATTTTAGGCAGAGGGGAAAAAACTAGTGACACACCTCCCTGAACTCCTCAGTGCTTTAGCAGCGTGGACCCTGATTCACTGGGTTTCATGATGCAACTGTGAATAAGAGGAAGCTACGTGTTTTCCTTATTTGGAAGGAATAAACCCTGGCCAGGATGCATAGGGAAATAAATAACTAAGGAGTACCAATTCCATTGCCATCACCTGGGAAATAAGTGGTTCAACTGCAGGCTTCAGCACTTGATGTGTTTGTGACTAGGTCTCCTGTTTTTGGCTTAGTTTAAAGGTTCTTCAAGGACAGTCTTATTTCCAAATTCTGTTTTTTAAAAAAATTTAATGTTTAAAAAAGTCCAACATAAAGGGAAAAAAACTAACAAGTAAACTGTGAAGGAAAAAACTACCTAGTGGAGTCATCAAACAACAATATAATGCACTACAACTAGGGAATGTAAAAGTACAAAAACGATTGTATTTTGTTTTCCCTTTAGGAAAACTACTTCACTTCCTCTTGTGTTTCTTGAATTCTCTGGAAGAAACGCCTATTGTTGGGCAGCTGGTGACACCACTGCAAGAAGGCGGTGCAAACCGGGGATGTCCAAATCCATTACTTGCTCGTTTGTCCAATTTGGGGAATGATGTTGCCCACGTGGGAAGTGTGGAATGTTTGTTTGTTTTCTTCTTGTACCTTGTCTACCTCTTTCAGTGTATATTCCAGGATGGTGTCGTGGTCCTGGTACTTAAAATAACCAAGAAACAATTTCTTGTGGAGCAGCAGTGGAAACCAGTAGGCATCATCTGGCCACATGTGGCTGAATGGCATCTGATCAAGCTGAAACCATTGAGGACGCATTTCTAACAGGGAGAAAACAGAGAGGTTTGGGTAAAACTGAACTTGCTGCTCCCTTCCCTCCAAGCCCCCTTGGGGAGAAGAGGAAACACAACCAACAGTGCACTCCATTGGCCTGCACAGCCAGCTTCCTCCTCAGTGGGACTTTTGAGGACTAGCTAAGTGCATTTCCAGAGGAACAACCCTGATGCAGGGAGATGACATTCTGAGAAGTGGTGCTCAGACAATGTACATTGACTTAGCCACCATCCCCTTCCTAAAAACCCTGGCAGGAAGCTCCTGGGCTGTGGTAGCATGACAAAGGCTGAAGGTCACAACTAATGGGAATGGGGGAGGTGATAATAACAAAGTTGGTATGTACAAGCTGCCTTTATGGGCATAGGAACCCATTCCCCTAAGCAGCAGGAAACAGGAGATGCAGATGAGTCCTCTTTGTGCGGCCGCTCCACCCATGCACCTACCCTCGCTTTCTGTTGGCTCGCCGTGAAAACTGTCTGCTCGGAAGATGTGGACTTCCATGAGCTCAGAGTTGCCTATAAACTCGAAGGTGATCTGCCCCATCTTCTGCAAGGTGTCCACCGTCAGCCCGCTCTCTTCCAGCAACTCCCTGCAAGACATTTTACACAAGAAGCATTCACGCAACTGCTGAATCCTGCCAGACACACACCTCATGCTTTTGGGGTGAAAACAGCAAGTCTTCTTTTTTCTGCACATGAGGATAAAGAAATGGATGGGGAAGCTGACAGCAGCTGGGATATGGGAGAACTCAGGGTCAGAGAGGCACCTTGTCAGGAATGTGGTTTACACCTGCTTAGTATGCAAACAGGGTGGGATGTATATCAGTGCATGCAGGTCTTAACATACAATGTTCCAGCTTGAGTCAAATTGTCAGCTTGCTTATACCGTGGTAGAGGGAGCAGTGCATGCTGGGTCCTGCAGCAGTTTTAGATGAGTCCTAGTAGATGCGAGCTGCACTAGCCCTTGATTTAAATGAAATGCAATGCCAAGAATGGACTATCCGTAAGATCTTTTGTTCTCTCTGAACATCACTGTTTAGAGGACTTCACCCTACAGAAACTACAAGGGTGGGCTGGCAGAATATGGCACCTTGTGACTAGTGACTGCAATGGATTCTGGACAAACCAGGCCTATGGTTGCTGTCAAAGGACTGGGTCCAGAAATGTATGGCTCACCTAATCAGTGCGGTGCTCAGCAAGTGCCAATCAGCCCATCCAGGACAGAGTTATTAGTGCACATGCGGTACCACATGCATGTGGTTAAGGGAGGTTACACCTTATTAAGGCATAGCACGCATGGAGTGGGTAGACTGCACTCCCTAGCAGACACTTGACTTCCCACCGCAGAAAGCTGGTGTGTAAAGTATAAAAAGACTGTATTAATAAAGAATTCAAGTTATGAGAGAAAGAATGGGCTGGATGGGAGATTCTGGAGAGGAGTTTTAGTGAAGTGGCCTCTTACAGTCCCTGTTTTCTTCTGGTACTAGATCAAGTTAATTAATTTGGCTTGTCTACTCTTCTTATAACAGCTCCCTAACTTAAGTTTTATAGGATTCTTTAGCCAGCAAACACACAGTGGCTTGCGAACTCTGGTTTCAATAAGTCTTGAAACATTTTGGTGAGACAGGGAAATGATACAAGATGCCTCTACTCTTATTCAGCTACTCCTAGGGCTGAATAAAACTACTGTTGAGTTGCACAACATACTGGGTGCCCAAGCCAGCCCCTCCAGCATCTACATGTGCATTACTGAAGAGTTTTTACTGGGCAGCAGGACAGTACTTGTATTTAGACATTGAGACATTTACTGTGCATCTAATTAGTCTACTCAGCAGTAAACATCTTGGTAGACGTGCCCACTATGTAACAGTTTAAGACAGGAAGTGCTGTATCCCATTCATTTGAAGACCGCAATTACTGAGGCTGAAGCTTGTCTGGAACAGTTGGCTTAGTACCCACATGATGGAAAAAGTCAAGCTGGTTTTAATAAACACAAGCAGTCAGGACCTTAAGTATATCACATCTGAAAATACCATGGTGAAGCTGAGGGCGCCAACTCAAAGAAGAGTGTGACTTTATATCGGTGCTTCTGTAGCAACAAGGTTTCCTTTAAGTACTGGCTTACCCTTTGATTCAGACAAAGTGAGATCTTGCCAGTATTTTATTAATAAAAATGGAAGTAAAATTACATATTTAAGGTCAAAGGCCTGCATTCAGAGGAGGAAACTGCTGAATCACATTTTAATGCACACCAGTCAGTCAGTCTCCAGCTGCATCATGAAGGGCTGGCCTGCTTGAAACGCATTAAATTAGCGGCTTTAATTACATAAATGTACTCAAAGCCTTTTCTTAATCTGGCTCTGGCAAACTGGATGTGGTGCAAAGCTGTTAGAGTCATTCATAGCTCTTCCAATATACAGAAATTACTAATATTTTGAAAGCTAGTGTATACTCAGCTGAGGTGCTTAATTAAAATTAGACTCAACTTTAAAGTGACTAATCTGTAGTTGGAGGGTTTTTTTGGCAGCAAGCCTCTTATTCAGCATAATGGGAACCCTCTGTAGGGCTCCAATTTTTCTTTGGCATGACCCTAATGGATCCCATTTTTCAGAATTACACTCTGATTTAATGTTTTGACTAATTTGAGTTGATCTTCCTGGAATATATAGCGGAGTCTGAAATAGAAGTACTTTCCTCAGCAATGGAGCTAAAAGCTTCATTTCACAGGCTGTGATAATTAGAGAGCTGGGTATGACACTGCTATGGCTTCCTAAGCAATTTGATACATCTGTGTGCAGCTCAACTCCCTACACCGTGGATAGGAAACATAATAGGTAATAAATTAAACTGGAAATAATGACCCAGTTAAATGCTCTTTTAATAAGATGTGACACAGTGAACAGCACCGGGTGCTTTAGGGGATGTTGTATATCCAGTGAACTACCAGAGAGCCCGGTGAAGCAGGAAACTTCACTTAAAAGACATCTCAGTTGAACGTGTAATCATTTGGTGTGCAAAGTGGCTTGGCATAGTGCAGACTTTTGCTACTGCAATCCCAGTTCAGGTGGCATGAAAGGAGTCCAGATCCCAAAGCCTCAGATGCCCCTGTAGAGTGATGCTGCTGTAATCTTTAGCGTGCTGCCCCAAGAGGGCTCCAGTTCAGACTGCTATAGACAGTCTGCGGCTTTCCTGCCTGCTCTCCTCTTCAGACATCCCTCTTGCTGCTGGAGCTGGGCAGGCATATAAGCTGTGCCTCTGAGTCAGGGAAGCAGCTGGCCCCAGAGCTGCAAGGCTTGGACTGGTGGAGAGCAGGAGCTCTCATTCAACATTGCCAGGTCTTAAATATAAAATGATCGTACTTGCTGAAAAAACTATCATTCACTGAAAAAATATGCAAATAAGTGTGCAAATAAGCCTTTTTCTTATTTACTTTACACGGCTCCCTCTAAGACACCAGTGAGTGAGTGAGAACCGGGTCAAAGTTGAAGTATTTCTTGATTTTAAGGCAAGCAGTGCTGACAGCAAACCCCAAAGTCAGTTATCGTTTCTTGGCCTCTTGTGGGCTAAGATTTAGTGTAGGAAGTATTGGACATCCCAGACTAATGAGTCTGGGATGGAGGATGCTTGCCTGTAGTTTTTGGTGGCATCCAAATTTGAAAACCTCTGGGCTTGGGCCTGCATGTAGGATTTGTCAATGGATTTGGGAGTATCTGAAGCTGGGATGGAGGAGGCTCGCGGTGTTTAGAACAATTCAATATTTACCTGGCAGAGGAAATACCATGACCTCTAAGGTGGTTTTCCAAGTTGCAGGGAAAACCACTTTCTTGGCAGGGGGTAGTACCTTGACTACAGTAAGACATAGTTAGCCTCCCACATTCACTTCTGGTGGGAAGCTCTTGGCTATAAAGGAAACCCCCACTTAGTGCTCTTAATTGGTTCCTGAACAACCCAGCGTCAAGTGAAACTGAAAGTATCTGATGACCCAAGATGGTGACCACAATTGTTCTTACTGACCCAAGATGGCAACCGCGAGCGCTATAACAAAACTCACTGAGTGCTAAGTAAAATTGGGTATCAATTTCAAATGAGCCTTATAGTGAAACAGCACCAAGCGAAACAGCGTTAAGTGGAAGTTTTCTGTACACCAACATTATGGAAACGGCACACTTCTCCCATACCTTTTCCAGTGGCCATATGGCCAGGGTGGCCAGCAGAGAGGACTTTCTGGTTTTCTGCTACTCTGTCCCTGCTGCAACCTGACACCTTTATATCTTGTTTTTCTCTTGAAGAGAAATATATAACTAAGGAGTATGAAAAGCTTTTCTTGAAGAGAAAAACAGAGGACATAAAGACATCAGGCTCGTATCCACAGAAGACAGAGTAGCAGAAAACTGGACTGTCCTCTATGATGGCATACAAAACCTGATACCTTTATGTCCTTGATTTTTCTCTTCGAGAAATAAACACCCCACGCACAGTCCTGTTGTCCTCTGTCGATACAAAACCTTTTACGTCCTCTGTTTTTCTCTTCAAGAAAAATACTTGGTACTCCTTATTTATTTCTCTTCAAGAGGAAAACAGAGGACGTAAAGGCGCCAGGTTTCGTATCGATAGAGGACAACAGGACTGTACTTGAGGTGTTTATTTCTTGAAGAGGAAAACAGAGGATATAAAAGCACCAGGTTTTGTATCAACAGAGAACACAGGACAACTGGACAGTCCTCTATGCTGAGATGCCGCGAAACTCGGGGGCATCCAAACCCCACACAGGAC
Source organism: Crocodylus porosus (assembly GCF_001723895.1). NCBI lineage: Eukaryota > Metazoa > Chordata > Crocodylia > Crocodylidae > Crocodylus > Crocodylus porosus. The sequence continues at coordinate 13,063,935 of NW_017728927.1, forward strand.
TCCCGCCAAAGGATTTGGAAACACCCGAAGCCCCACACAGGGGTGGAGGATGTCTGCCAGTAGCTGAGGCCACGTATGTTCCTTGAACGACTCCCAGATTTGGCCGATATGACTCGGGACACGAAACAAAACAATCAATCCGAGTGGCCGGGACAGGGCGCCGCACGCGGTGTTGAAACGATCAAGTCCTCCCCGCTCCTCCCCGTGGGTCTTCGGGACTGCGCAGGTGTGCTCAGCGCAAGCTTTGGAGCCGATCTGAACACGGAATATACCAGCAAATTAAAAAAAACCAAACGAACCCCAAATTCAGCTAAGAGTCTGCAAGTTTCTGCCTCAAAAGCGGCCACACATTGGGACACCGGCACTCGCGGGGGGGGGCGGTCCCCGCGCCGCCGCGACGGGCCCGCGCTCACCTCCGTGCCGCCGCCTCCACGCTCTCACCCGTCTGCACCTTGCCGCCGAAGCCGTTCCAGAGCCCGGCGCCGAAGCCGCGCTTCTTCAGGCCCAGCAACACGCGCGGCGGCTGCAGCAACAGCACCAGCGTGTAGCGCCGCACCGCCATGGCCATTGTCTTCCCGCCCGGCTGGCGTCGCCACCTCCGAAACAGTCCGGCGGGAAAAAGCGTCCCGCGGCCAGCGCGGCCCCTGCTGGTCGGCCGGAACCCGGGGCGCGGCGCGTGCTTCCGGGGGGACGCCTGAGTCGGACGCACGGGTCGGGACCATGAGGCGGTGAGGGGGGCGCGCTCGCGCCCGGTAGGGGGCTCGTGGTGCGGCCTCAGTTCCAATGCAGGACGGGCCCTGGCGCAGGGGAGCTCGTCTTGCATTCGGGAGTTGCGCCATAAACGGAGCCCCCGTAGGAAACCCTGGCCCCTAGGCTAGGCAGGGAGAAGGGTGCACGCATGCACACCCCGCAGCCGAGCTGCTGGGGGGCCCACCCAGCTCCAGCGTTGGAGGGGGGCGTGTGGAAGGGCCCCCTTGCGAGTGACGGGTTTCTGGAAAGCAGCCACATTGGGAAAGGGTTGCTGCAGGAGGCGTCTGGGAGCCCCTGGATGGAAGGGTTGGAGGATGAGATAAAGTGGGCATAGGTTTTTGGGTATAAAAATGGCAGATGAAGTTCTTGGGGTGAATCGAGGGTATTGAAGTGGCGCTCTGCCTGGGACCAGAAGTGTCATGGTCCATATGTGGAATGGCACAGCACAAAAAGGGGCTGGATGCGTTCTTGGAGGAGAGGGGCTTTGGGAGTTGGCCCGGCCCCTGGACCAGAGCTTCCTGGAGCTTAAGGACACCTGTACAGGGAGTGTGGAGGCTGCCCTGCCCTGCCCTGTCTGTCTGCGCTGGGGTTCGAGCACATCAGAGCAGACTTATAGTTTCATAGATTGTTAGGGGCTGGAAGGGACCTTGCAGATCATCAGGTCCAGCTCCCCTGTACTTGATTGAGTCTGCTGGAGCATGGCAATTGCTGTGCTGCAGCAGCCTCTCACGTATCAGTGTCCCTGCACTTAAAAATGGCAGTCGGGATTTGTTTTGGCTAATTTGGCTTGGACTACAGAAAATTTAAAAAACCCCAAAATGGTGGTGCTGCCATAGTATAAATAGTGTGTAAATATGAATTAACTGTACAGACCTAAGAGTCTCAAAAGTAAAACAGTACATCTTCTTAAAAGACTATGTTATGGATGAGCTTAGTGATTGATTGTAAGCACTAAAGTCAAGATGGGAGTTAATTACATGAAAAGGTGAAGTTCTCAAACTTGCAGGGATTCTGCACTAATTGGTTTCCTTGTCTTTTTTTTCCCTGTAGTTATCAGAGGTGGACAAGCCCTTTGCTTCTGTGTCAGAGGTTGAAGAGCAGAACTGGAACAGAGCACCGCTGGCTGGAGCGGCATTTGAAGGACCCATTTGTGAAGGCAGTGAAACAGCAGAATTATCGTTGCCGAAGTGCCTTCAAACTGCTGGAGATTGATAATAAGCATCAGGTTCTTTGTCCAGGGTTTTCTGTGCTAGACTGTGGAGCTGCTCCTGGGGCATGGAGTCAGGTTGCTGTACAGAGGGTCAATGCCTTGGGCACTGGTAAGCTCACAAGCTTAGCTCCCAAATGTAGGAATTAGGCAGTGAAATGCCATAGGTGATGGAATGTTTCACCAGATACAGACCTGGCAATTTCAGTTGTCCAGTAGTTGAGAGAGAGAGGAAAAGACAAAAGGTCAGACAGGCAATGACTTGGAAGAATGGAAATGCTAATGTCCTCCCAAAGGAATACAAAGGGCCACAGCTATATTAATTTAGGAAGAGGAATAGGCCAAATGATGCCAGCTGGACATAGCAGACATTATGCCTAAGAAATCTAGGGCAGATGGACAAAGGAATTTTCACTGGTGTGTGGGAAAGACAAATACATGTGAAGTTTCCAGTTAGGATGCGATGAGAAATCAAGAGACATAAAAGACTGCAAGAGAGGATGTCTTTGCATATGCCAAGTGAAGCTGTGTTGGAACCAGCCAGCATAAGCCTTTACTGATCCTTGGGCATAGCCTTACTGCAGGTACTTGATCAATATTTATGGTAATCTCATGGTATGGGTGCGGTTTTTGCTGAGGATTGTAACACCACTGTCTAACATTCAGGTAATGTTTTGTTAGAGTGTTTTAGAGTGTTTGTTTAAAGTAACTGTACAACTGCTATTGGCCTTTGGATTTAGTAAAAACATTGTAGCTCAGTTGGTGACTGGGTCATCTGAGTTCCAGCACCAAATGAAGTAGCAGACAGTGCGGACTTGACCTGGAGTCTGTGGAGATTGTCTTTTACCAGTAGAATTGGGTATGGTGTAGATAGTTTAGTTTTACTTCAGTGTGTCTTGTACTCAGCTTAGTAATTAATTATATAAAATTTAAATCAGCTACAAACTTAAGATTTTTTGTAGCCATGCTGGGAATAGAAAGGAAGTATTTCCTTGGATGAGCACATGATGCCTTCTTTAAGGAGTAAAAACTTAGGAAGAGATGTACTGCAAAGGGGACTAAACTTTTACACTGAGCCACAATATAAGGGATGGTCATTTTGGGGGGTAGAGAATAGGGCTAGCAAAGAGATTTTGTTTCCATCCCTGAGGGCAATCTGTGTCTGATCTCAAGCAAGTAATTTAACTTCTGCCTCTATTTTTGTTTCTGAAAAATGCCCATGGGTGTTGTGGTTTAATTTGTTAATGGTTGTAAGGTGTAATAGGGCAAGTTTTGTTATTATTGGCTGAGTGCAGAACTGCCCTGCTTCTCTTATATCTGGTATAGATTACAACTCTGGGATATAGATTTTTTAAAACAAAAATATTTATTCCAGGTCACTGGGTTTTGGTGGATTAACAAGGTCAGCCCACTGGTCATGGATGAGGTAGATTGTACTTTGTCAACACATGATGTAGGTTTACATACTGAGCTACTGGATACATACATTATTAGCAGCCTTTGTAATAACCTTGATCAGTTTGAAAGCAGGGGCCTGTCTTGTGTTTTTCATTCTTTCATTAACATTTTGTTTCCTAGATGCCAGTGCCCCTGTTGGCTTTGTCCTTGGAGTTGACCTTCTGCGGATTGCCCCTCTGGAAGGAGCAGTCTTCCTCTCCAATGCTGATGTGACAGATCCAAGCACGCTTAATAAGATCCAGGAGATGCTTCCTTCAGGGAAAGCAGATGTTATTTTGAGTGACATGGCACCTAATGCCACAGGGATCCAAGAACTAGATCATGATAAACTGATTAACTTGTGCTTGTCTGTTCTGGATATGTCCTCAAACATCTTGCAGCCAGGGGGGATCATGCTCTGTAAATTCTGGAATGGAAGAGATGCTCAACTTCTCCAAAGCAGGCTGATGGAGCACTTCTGCAACGTACGAACTATAAAGCCTCAGGCCAGCAGGAAGGAATCTGCAGAATCCTATTACTTGGCAAGAGGGTACAGAAAGACTGTGAAAAACTGATTATGTCTGCCTCTCTTGCATGGGTTGTCAGTCATTGATTGGACACTAGGACTTTGGGTAGACCTAAAGAATTGTCCATTTAAACTCTTACATTTTGGTTTTACTGTTAATCCTACATTGGGAGAATCTGCCATTATTTATATTGTGCCATAGATATCCAACGCAAGACCAGGTTGCTGCTTCACTGAGCTGCTACTTTATTTATACCAGCAAGAGTATCCAATCTTACTCTGGGGTGTGGGAGGAGGCTGTTGTGAATGGCATGCAATGATATGAAAGTCCATGGGGATAGAGTGATGGAAAGAAAAATAAAGCACTGGTTATAGTTTTGTTGATGCGTGTGTTTAAAATTACTACATTATCTTTTTAGTTATATTTGGAATGGAGCATCAAGTCGGTTGCCATAATGGGAGTGAAAAGAAAGAGGACTGCAAGCCAATTTTACGTGCCCTTCATCTTTTCTGAAGGCTATTGCAATTTATTAGAACATTTAGAAAATACATAATCATTTAATGGTCTCAAAATTTGCATTGTCATGTAAATCTGTAATGGGGTATTCAGAATATATGACTGTGGTTGCAGAATATTACAAGTTGATGGTTGTGCTGAGGTATTACCAATGCATGTGCCATGGACACAGACTATATATAGAAACTACTATTTCATCAGAGATCGCCCGTGTATTACGATAGAACAGGTTCATTGCCACTGATGAAGTCATTTTCACTCCTATTAATAGGAAGGCCCCTATTAGATCAATGATGCAAGGTGTTATTAATCTCCAGTAAGGAAAAGGGTACTGGCAAATTTTGCCTTCTGGTAGCAGCTGGAATTTTGTTTGTTTGTTGGAATAATTTCTGCACCTATTTTTTTTTTTTTTGTTAAATAACTATATTGATCCTTGAGAGATCTGTTCTTTATACTCCCTGTCAGTGGGTCTTTGAGCTGGGGGTGGTAGCGCCACATTTTTTTTAAGGTTGCCTAACATTTCTGATTTATAAATCCCCCCCTCTTTTTTTTTTGTTACCAAATTTATGTTGCTCAATTGCATGCATGTGGCCTGGAAGTTTCCATGTCGCAGGGCCGCTTTCTTGAAGTCACAGCAAAGAGCTTGTTGGAGTCGCTCATGGACCAAATGCAGGTGATCTGAGGCCAAGCACTGAGCAGCCAAATGACTTGCCCTTGGGTGCATGGGACCTCTGCTGCCAAGCTGGAGGCTTGACCTCATCTCCTGCATCACAGCTCTTGAATCTATCCGTTTTTTTTTCTTCCCTGTAATAAAAGCGCTTGATCTCTCTTGTATGATGCCGCAGGGAGACCGCCTCCCCCTCCTCTCCCTTTAGAGTGGTCTCTTTGGGCATCAAGTCGCGTATATTCTCAGTATTACGGTAGGCTGAGAGCGCTCGAACCACCCTCATCCCAGTATTACGGTAGAGGGCGCTCGAGATCTCGCGGGAGCTGGAGGCGAGTTCTCGTGGGATCTCGGCGCCGGACCAAGGAGGGAGATCCAAGCCGGAGACGGAGACGGAGACAGCGGCGGCGGCGGCGGGTGAGCGCGGGGCCTCCTGCCATCCCAGCGAGCCAGTGCAGTGTGTTCCCTCAGTGCGCTGCACGGCTGTGCCCCACCCCCCCGGCGCCTGGTGCAGTGACCCCAGTGCACTGCATAGCTCGGCCCCCCAACACCCGCCCTTCCAGTGTAGTGTGTTCCCGCAGTGTGCGCTGCACGTCTGTGCCAGGTGCAGTGACCCCCAGCATGAACCCCCCAGAGCCAGTGCAGCGTGCTTCCCACCCAACCCCACGGGTGCCTGGTGAAGTGACCCCAGCGTGGGCCCCCAGTGCACTGCATGCGGGGCCCCCCCCCCGTGCCAGTGTAGCATGTTCCCCTAATGCACTGCATGGCTCTGCCTGCCCTGCCCAGCCCCACCCGGGCATCTTGAAGTGACCCCAGGATGTTCCCGCAGTGCACTGCACAGCTGTGCCCTCCCTGCCCCGGTGCCTGCTGGAGGGGCTCCAGGATGGTTCTCTAACACAGCGTTTCTCAACCCGTGGGGTGCGACCCAAGAGTGGGTCTCGAGAATATAAGAAACTATCGCGAACAAACTACAAGTGGACAAAAACTCGGGAAATGGTGGGATTTCCCCTGCCGGCTGGGAGAGCTCAAGTCTGTGAGGGGCCACTCAGGACCTCTGCCCCCACCACGCATGGGGGGGTCTGGGGGCAGGGGGCACTGGGTCAAGACTGGCCAGCAAATGTTTACCAATGGGTCTTGGTACAAAAAAGGTTGAGAGCTGCTGCCCTGCCCCTCCAAACAAACCAACCCCCCCAACTTGTTGAAAGGGCACTAGCATGGTCCCCCAGTGTGCTGCATGGCTGTGCCCCCCACTGCAGTCACACCCATGTAGTGCACTGCATGGCTGAGCCCTGCCCCCCTTCCTCCTCACCCTACTGTTGAAGGGGCGCTGCTGTGTTCCCCCAGTGGCTGAGACACCCACCTGTCAGTCACAGCTCCACTGGTGCCTGCTTTTAGCAGCAGTTGCTAAACTTTCTCTGCTTCTTTTCAGTTTGGAAACACAAAGGGGTTCTTGTGCTAGGAAGATTCACCCCCTTGCCTCCCCACAGCTCTGTGTGCTGGGGAGGCCCAAAGGGCTCGTCTGCTGGTTTGTGCCTGGTGTCAGCGTGGTCCTGTAGGGCAGTAACGTGGAGCGTGTCGGGCTTCCAGGGGCCGGCAGGTATGTTTTGTTTCGCTGTTTGCTGGGACTGTGTTGCCCTGTGCGAATGCTATGAGCTGAGTTTATTTTTGAGAAGTGTTGAGGGTATTTTCAAATGAAGTCGACATGGTGTTACTGTGTCTTTTGAGATCTCTGGCTGCCATGACTCTTTCCCCTTTGTAATGTGTCTGCCCCCCTCACTCCACAAATCACTTTTAAAATATGAAAAATTGATGTTGCATTAAAGCTGGAAATTGTATTGGCACCTGCTAGCTCTCCTGTTCTGTTACAAATTCTTTTGAGGTGTTGGGATAGGAGAAGGGGTCAAGGAGGATGGCACATGTTAACATTTCTGTTTCTCAGTTGAATTTTGTGGTTCTGAGTCAGGTGTGCACTATCAAGCGGCTAATTTTCTGATGCTCAGCAGAAGTCTTATGAGAATAGTTAGTCAGGTCTGGGTGTTCCTAAACTCTCACGTGCCCTTTGACATCTTCATCCTATCCTATACTTGTAGTAACATTTTTCAAAGGTACATAAATAAGTTAGAAGCCAAAAGTCCTTTATGAAAGTGATTTAAGCACTTGGGGAAATCGGATTAATTGAAAGTCAGTGAATGTTAGGGTTTAAATTCCTTTGTGAACATGGGCATTAGGGCCCAGAATAATTTAGGTGGCAATATTTACTACTAGTTTGGATGCAGATCAGATGTTCTCTCCTATCCCAGTCTGTAGTTAAAAAGCCCTGAGAGGAAGAATTAGAAATTTGTTCTGTTTGCCAACGTTACATTCCAAGGATATTCTTGTCTCCAGTATTTGCCTTCTGCTCTCCTCTGTGGTAGGTAGGATGAATACTGTGGAAATGGATGCTGCTGCCCCAAGCAGCGGAAGCGCCAAGGTACAGAATTGTGGCCCCATAATTCCAATCTAATTAAATGCAAGGGACGTTTTGAATTTCTCAATGTGTGGTGCCTTCTGACCAAGTACATCCAGTGGGTTAAAATTCTGGGGAAAGATGTGTTGAAATTAATGTTACTACCCCATGCTGAGAACCATGTAAGGTAAGAGAACCATGTACTGCTGTAGTCTGAGAAGATGTCGTAAATCTATAAGCTTTCTTTTGGTGCTTTGTGGATCAGCGAAGGCTCCAGTAATGGCCTGTGAATCTCAACTGTGGCTGACAATTTTGGCTTTGCAGTGTGTAAATGAGAAGACTCCATAGTGACCTAGGAAGGTGATGCATTTTGTAACAGCAGTGAGTAGAGAGTAACTTACTCTGTATGTTTCACTTGTATGTTTTCAGGGAGCCATGGAAAACCTGGAAGATAATACAACTGTCTTCTCCACTTTGAGGTCTCTCAACAACTTCATCTCACAGCGCATGGAGGGGACATCTGGCTTGGCCACTCCAGAATCATCTCAAAATACCTTGCATATGCAGTACCAGCAGAGGATACAGGTGAGTCATCTGTGGCTCACCGACAGCAATAAGTGTTTGTACTGTCAGTGAGAGTTTATGTGATTCTAGGGCTGTACAATTGTTCATTTAGGTGATTGTGCCTGTTATCTATTTAACTTATTCTCCTAGCAGTGTCAATAAAGGAGATATTTTTAAGGTGCAAATTCGTAAGTCCTTAATTTTTTAATATGTTTGTTAAGGACATGATTCTTTATCTTGGTAAATATTCAAAGAGGTCCTTTGAGTTTCCTCCTGTAGGTTATCTGCAGGCCAAATCAGGAAGGTAAATTATGATGGAGTGGGATGAAACCACCTCACAAGCTTAAATGGATAGTTTACAGGCAACCCCTGCTTAACGCTGTTTCACTTAGTGCTATTTCGCTATAACACTCATTTTAAATTGATACCTGATTTTGCTTAGTGGTCAGTGAATTTTGTTATAAAGCTCACGGTCGCTATCTTTGGGTCATTAAAACAATTGTGGTCACCATTTTGGGTCATCAAATACTTCTGGTTTCGCTTAATGCTTGGTTTTTCGGGAAACAATTAAGAGCGCTAAGCAGGGGTTGCCTGTACTTGGGAAGAGGGCAGCCACAACATCTGCAGAGAACCCAGTGGGAGTTAAGTAGTTACTTTGGTCCCATCTTTTTCCTTACACTGCTGATCAGTCTTGTTTCTCTGTTGTCCCTTGTCTGTTTGTATCATTATCTTATTCTTAAATTGTGAGCTGGCTTTGGGCAGGTGCTTCCCTTTTGTTATGTATTTGTACAGTATGTAGCAAGGTGACCCAACTTGCCTGGGGAACATTGCTGTTATTCACTCATTTTTCTAAGGCCTTAATTGAGACTGCTGAACTCACTCCTTTGAGGACATTCATATGAACGAGAAACATAGCCCAAAAAATGTTAATGTTTCACTCGCTAAATTACTAATGGAGAGTATGGTGAAAGGCACTGTACAATGCCATATATATTAGACCATTGTCACTTAAAAATGTCTGATTTCCAGAGTTTGATGTGGTATTCTGGTTAAGTCTGAGTGTAAAGTATAGATGCATTGATCTTTATTTAACCCTCCATTGCATTTCAAATTCCAGCTAATTTTCTGATTTCCTGATTCTTCTTTTAGTTGTGCATTGCTAGTTGCAGAAAATCTGTATCCCAGAGTTCTGATTGAACAGATGTTCAGTTTGAAGGTTTCCTACAGACAAAATATTCTGTTACTCCCTTGCATGCTGTCCTGAAAGTAATTTTGCATGAAGCATGCTTTCATTAAAACAAAACCAAAGATTGTACCAGGTACTTCCGGGTGCACTCCAACTTGCTACCTTGCTGAGCACTTGGATATCTGATTCCTTAGCTACATGGTGTTTCTTCTTTGAGACAGCCAGGAGGATCTGTAGGTAACTTTGCTTTGTTTCAGAATATGATTGCTTGCTGCTGACTGTGTATTTTGTCTCTCCTTGTCTGTGAACCAATCAGCTGGAGGAACAAGCTGGGCAGATCCATTCAAAATCTCAGCTCCTGCAGGTGGAACGGGAGAAGATGCAGATGGAGCTTAGTCACAAACGAGCTCGTATTGAGCTAGAGAAAGCAGCTAACACAAATGCCAGGAACTATGAGGTGGGTAGGGTAGAGTCATCTGGTGTCTGACGGGTAGGGCTCTCATGAGAGCATCTTGTGAGTGTCACATGAGCGTTCCTGTGGCTCACAAATGGTTGGCTGCATATCTGAGTCCTGGCTTCTGTAAGTTTGTGGGTTTTTTTGGCACTCAATTGGTTATCAGCTTAGTGTGTACAAAGAGAGGTTTGGGGCTGGAATGTTAAACCTCATTTCTCTCAGAAGTATTTGAACTTCTCTTGGCAGAACTGCAAACACTTAGCATGTTCAGCTGTAGTGAATGGGAATGGCAACAGCACCAATCATGAAACTGTCACACAAGAGATGCTGCATTGATAAGACAGTGAGTCCCACTCAGACTAATAGGTTTCATTGCTCTCTGGTTTTATAAGCATGCATCGTGCTTACCTATGTTGCTGAAATAAGCAGCAGAGCTTGTGGGCTTTGTCATCTTACAAAGCTCTTCAATTTTTCTTCAGAAGTTAGCTACTTAAAAAGACATGCAGCAAAATGTTACGAGAAGGCAGATTTACTCTGCTGCTGTGAAGTGGTGGGTCATGGAGAAAATTCCTAGTTCCTCTCAAGTCAGGTGATTTTGGGATTAAGCCAAGAAGAGTTCAAACTGGAATCTAGCTGAGTCAGTCACAGAAACCTCAAAATACCAATACAAAAAGGGAGCAGCACTAATCCAGCATTCTGGTAATTGCCCTGCTCAGATTTTGTGTTCATGAGTCATGTGGATAAAGGCTTTAGGAACCTAGCCTTGCTTTGCATAATCCTTGCTTAGTATGTAAATCCGGTGCTCGATATGCTTTGATTAGCAGAGCAATTTGCTACACATTTTTCAATAAGTGTTAATCAATTTGAGTTATGAAACAGTGTGTGAAATGTTGGCAGAAAGCAAAAAAAAAAAAAAATAGCAAAAAAAGCAGAAAAGCAGATCTTGTTGAAAAAGCCCAAAACTGGCCCTGTACATTTGGTGATGCACTGTTATTTATACAGTTTGCTTATAGTTGGTTTCTGATTAAAATACCTCAGATTTGTAATAATGTAGTGCAAAGAGATTACAACAATTAATTAATTTTGTTAACCCAGGTCTTTGAAGGCCTATGTTTTATTTTTAATAGGTCATCTTTTAACTGATATGGCCAAGATTTTTGTGTTCCATCTAAAGTGTGCTTTGCAAGCTGTGAAGCTACTTCTATATTCAGACATCTACATGTCTGTCCAAGAAGTGCCCAAAGTCTGTCATTTAATTTTTTTTGTCTCCATGAGCCTGTTTTTCACTTCTACCTGGACTTCGGGAAGATTCTTCCTTTGAAAGGGAGTAGGGCTTAAAATTTTGTTTTTAAGAACCATTGCTTAAAGCAATGTTTTCCAACCAGTGTGCCGTGGCACAGAAGTGTGCTGTCATAAATGAACAGGCGTGCTGCGGAATTTTGCCATGGCAGTGAGCTACAATGGATATGAGGATGGGGAATGCCTTAACAGGTGTGCTGCAGAAAATGTTTATTAATGTAAGTATACCTTGGGCTGGAAAATGTTGGGAAACACTGGCTTAAAGGTAATGCCTTTTGGACTTCAGTGAGGATAGTAGACAAGGAGAAAAATGGCTTCACCCTTACGCTGCTTTTGTTTTATGATTTTCTTTTGCATTTCCTCTTCTGTAGCATGAGGCTGACCGGAACCAAGAGCTTCTCACACGCATAAAGCAGTATCAAGAGCGGGAAGTGGAGGCTGAGAATAAGCTAAAGGAACAAATTGAGATGAATAAATCTTATAAGAAGAGTATGGAAACCATGAGCAAGAAGCTGCAGGAGAAGGAAAGCAAATTAGCTGAAGCTAATGAAGTAGGTGCCTAGTACTTTCTTCTTTTGTCCACAGCTCTGGGTGACTTTGAGGGTCATGTAAATCAGGGCAACTAACTCTTAGTACAGAGGCTGGAACCAGAAACTATGCTGTGATTTAACAAATGTAGATTTGTTAATATATGTGTCTACCCCAAACAGTCTAAACGAACCAAGGGGCAGGAAAATAGTTTGAGAAGGTGGTATGGGGATTGATTAGAGGAAATGGCTGGAGGAGAAGTGCGGGCATGCCAAGTACTGGGGAAATTGGGGGAGAGAAGGCATGAAGCAGAGAGTAGGGGAAGTAAAGAGTGCAGTAGTGGGGTGAGGGTGTGGATGAGGAAATGAGCAGGAGAATAAGAGGTGCTGAGATACAGATGGGGACAAAGCTGTGAGCAGGGGATGTCTTCCAAAACTGTCAACTTCCTTTCCTACATTTTGATAGTTAAATATTTTTTTGATTGTTAAATAGTCTTAGCTGCTTAGGTCTGATGTGGAAGGTTTCTGGGTTATTATATATCATACAAGGCAAGGACTTTTTTGGGTGATATCTTCAGTTGGACCAACTGCATGGTTGGGATGAAGTTAGACAGGCTTTTGAATGCATCCAATTTCAGTTGGAATTAGTGACCATAACACCATCGCAGTCCTGTTGCTTGAGAGGACACTTGAGCCAATATTAGGTCTTCAAAGAGCCCCATTCCAGTGCCATTTACCTTATGTCCCTCAACTTTGGCGTAGTTTGTTTGTTTGTCTTTGTCAGTGAAGTATCCAGAACTGGCCTTAGGGAAAATGGCGTCCTGGGTGAACTTGTATTTTGGCTCCTCCCACTCCAGTCACCAGCCTTGGGTGGGTGGGGTGCTGGATGACTGAGGGTGTGTAAGAGGTTGAATGGGGTGTGCGTTTGTGAGGGGCACACGTGCCCCAGTGGCTGTGGGTGGCAGGGACCATGTGTCCGCTTACCCGAGATGCTGGCTTGGTACCAGGTGGTGGGGCTGGGTGGCAGAAGCTCGTGTGGGGCAGCAGAAAGGGCCGGCATGCAGACAGCAGTCAGAGCTGCCTGCACAGGAAGGCCAGCCCCAGTGGCAGGGCAGCGCTGCCCTCACCCCCTGCAGTAGTGCCGGTGGCGGGCTGCAGTTCAGCCACCAGTCCCAGCAGGTCGGTGATAGTGAAGCTCTTGGCATGCAAGCTGAGGCCACCCAGCCACTCCTCCTTGGCTGGGCATTGCTGCCTTGCCCTTGGCCCAGCCCTTGGTGCTCTCCTCCATGTCTGTCATAATGCCTGGCAGTGCCTATTGCCACTGCTGCCCAGGGGCTTTTTATTGTGCTGCCCTCGCTGGCAAGCTCCAATCAGCTCCAGGCATGGCCGGAGATGGGGTAGGTCCTGCTGTGCAACCCTCAGGATTAGTTGCCACCAAAGTCCCCTGACAGCTCCTTCCTGGCACAAGCTGTGGGGCAGGGCAGAGTGTATGCGTGTATGCGTGTGAGGCCACCCTCGGTCGTCACCCATGCTGCCCATCCCTAAGGCCAGCTCTGAAAGTACCTGATATATTTTAGGTATTGTATATGAAGTCTCAGAATGCTTATGATGGGGGAGTGCCAGGTTATCTCAGCCTGTGGTCTATTCTTCAGGCTTGCTTTTGATTCCTGCCTCTGCTTTGTTTGCTGTGTTTATAAATTGGGCAATTGCTTTAAGATTATTTCAGATTTTATCCCCATGAATGAGTATTTGGATTTGGTTTAGGGGCTTAGGTACTTTGCAGCAAATAAAGGTATGACAGCAAGTGCTGCTATGAGTCCCCCTTTATTTATGCCCTAAATGTTCCCTTGACACTGATTTAGGTAAGGTGAAATGATCGTAGCATCTAGATTTGCATTGGGGGTGTAATACCTTCATGGTTACTTGGGTTGTTGAGAATTGGGTCTCTGTTTTGAAACCTCACTGCTAAGGTATGTGGGCATATAATTATGGTGGGATAATTTGCAGCCATAAGTCTGATCCTTGCATGTGGGCATGTTCTGGCTTTGAAGCCTTTCTGTGTGCCAGTCTGAGATTACTCATTTAATGGATAATGGAATTGACAATTTTGTGGCAGATGAAAGAGAGCAAAGATTCTTCTTTGCCTTTGTTCTGAAGTGAGTTTGCAGGTTTGAATGGATTATTTCTAGATTCAGTGCGTTACATTGTTCATTTGTGTTTGATCTCAGCGGTTTGCCTTTTATCATATCTGGCCTGAAGGTCCATTGGTCTATTTATCTGTTGTTCTTTCCCTTCTTCTTTCTGTGAATCCAGACCATCAGCATGCTAGAAGGGAGAATATCTGAGCTAAAGTGGAGTTTAATGAATCAGGAGATGCAAACAGCAAGCCAGGAGTCTCAGAGAGAGGAGCTGATGGAACAGCTGGATGTACAACACAAGTAAGCAGGGAATCAACAACTGCCAGGAGAAAAAAGCAAACCTTCAGTCTTCTGCAGCTGCTGTCACTCAGGAAACTTTCAACAGCTTTTGATTTTCTGCTCTTCAAAGGGCTTCTTTGATCTGGATATACAGCTTATAAAAGTTGTTGGAAACTAGCTCTGAGGAGCAGTTTAATTTTACCTTGAAAAATAAGTACCCAGGTTTAAAACCTCCTTGCCTGATGTATCACATTTTAAGACACAGAGTTAACAGGAGGTGGGTGTGTGGAGAAGGCTAATCTAAGTATTAAGATTAATGTATGGCCTGATAGTTACTTTCATAATGTTTGTAACTGAGGGTTAATTAAAAGAGCTGATGAAGCGTGTCCCTGCTCACTGAATTTTTATTCAGTTCTGTCCTCCAATGCCCTGTTAGGACCCAAGTGTAAGTGACTCTTTATGTATTGTACATACAGACTTGCTGGTGCAGGAGTGTAGGTGGTTTGATTGGGGTGCACCTAAGGATAAGTGGGGTAATTTTTTTTCCTATGAATGACTGTTCTTATTCCTTTAACTATATTTTCTAAATATACCTCTATGTGGATTGCTTCTGTCAAGCGATTCTTGTATATAAATGGATATCTTGTATCTGCATGAAATAGAAAATGGCAAGAAGCCAGCCAGCAAGTCCAAACTCTGCAAGCAAGCCAGACCCTGATGGCTGAATACGAGCAGAAGATTAAGGTGAGAAACTTTGTGATCCACTCTCAGCTTTTCCTCTTTCATTTTTATATGGAAAAGCAGACAGCATGTATAAAAATTATCCTTCTAGAAGTAGAAGGCTAGCCTGTCATGTAAGTAGCTAAGTGGCTTGCCTGTTGAGTCGGAGAGAGCTGAAGTTACTTCAGTTCAAATTTCAAAGCATGAAAATTAGCAAAGTGGATTATATAGCTTATAATAAGCAGCCTTTACATGGCACTCTTCATCTTTAATATATAGTAAAGTCCAACTGACTGAAAGCTCTATACATTCCTTCTTTGCAGAAGACTGACTAACATCCTTACATAGCTTGCTCACTTGATTCAAGCTCTTGCTGATTTTATTCACTGTTCTGGCACAGTAGTCCTAGGCAAATGGTGGCAGATGAACACAGTAACTCTGAATTCATCCCTGCTCTCAGGCAGGTCCTTTCAAAGGGTGTTTTTATGAAACATAGTAAGCTTGAAGGCTTTTGATTACAGTATCTGCTAACTTCAGAGCAGGGTGGGGGATATCAGAGGTGTCTTTTACCAAACTAATGTCTAGGCCAGTTCAGCATGAATCATTCCTATATTGATATAAGGCATGGTGGAGGTGGGGGAAACAGGTAGAGGAAACTAAACCATTCTTTGAGCAGTGCTTATTATGGAATTTCTTTTGGTAGGCATTGCAGAGAGCCATGCTGAAAGCAGCATTGCCAGTGCTTCATGGGTACAAAAAGAAAAACCTTCAAAGAAAGAAAGCATGGTTTAAAGGGCTGGGGTGGGGAAAGCAGGCAGTGCACTGTAGTGCTGTTCTGAATAAACCTTTCCTTAGTTTGCTGTAGGAAGCAGTGGTTGCTGTTATACTACATGAAAAAGGTGTGGCTACCTGATGCCCTCTGTCTCCCTTGCATGCGTGTTCCCTTCATCTGCAGCTTTTCAAGTCCATTGGAGCTTGTGTTTTTCTTACCTTGTAGGTTTTGAGAAAAACGGAGCATTTGGCTCATAACTTCTTAGCTAGTAGGGAATTGAAGTGTGCAGGAGAGGACAGATGGTCTGTAAATGCTAGCGGAGCCTGTTTCTGATGATGTTGGTGCAAATGCGAGTAGCAAAGAAAAGAGCATTTGGAGAAGTTTAGCAGTCCAGTGGAGAGGTCGCCCTGAGCCCTCCTAAATTAAGCTCACTTGTCTTGTTCCCTTGTCATTTCTTGCCTTCCAGGATCTGGAGCAGAAGCTTTCCCTGCAGGAACAAGATGCTGCAATTGTGAAGAACATGAAAGCAGAGCTGGCCCGATTCCCAAAGATGGAGCGAGAGCTGCGCCAGCTCAGGGAGGAAAATGTCTATTTCAGGTGAGAAGGGAAGATCTGCCTCCAGTATGGCAGCATCTGTCAAGAATGACTCCCTGCTGCTCCTGTCTATCCCCCTAGTATTTACTGTCGCACTGAGCAGAGATTGAAAAGCCCTTTCCTGCAGGGTAGCATATTATAAAGGAGATTTCCATTAAGGGATGCTGTGAGAGGAAGTTTCTGTAGAACTTGTAAATGTATAGGTCTTCTGTGAGTACTATGTATGAGTTGAGACAGGTTTGTGATGCTTCCACAGTTGTGGTTTGGAGGGATCTAGTTAATCTCCCCTTTAACAGGTCTGATTGAGGGCTTCATAAATGGAGGGTTGATCATTGTGCTTGTGCATGAGAGGTTTACCATCTCATTTTGGATCAAAAGGGGATTGGAGAGAAATATGAAATTCAGTATGCTGATAATAAACATTTCCTGTGTGGACTTGTGAAAGGTCCTTCCTTCCATCACTGGGCATTTCTACCATCTCTTATGTCTTGTCAAGGATTTCAGTTCCTTGCGTGGTTGCCATCAGATCAGTATTTCCTCTGATCTTTTAAAGCCCTCTTGAGCTCACATAATGATAAAGCCTTGCTGCTGAGGTTCATGAACTCTGATGTGGCTGCCTCTGAAACCTGGCTGCAGGCTTTGGAAATGGTAACGCTTTTTGAAACTCATCTCTGCCGTACCATAGAGTAATCTTGTGTCGCTTTTATGTGCTGTAATCGAGAGCAGCAAGTTCTCAGAGGAAGCTGAATTTCAATCTTATGTAAACCAAGAAAATCAGATGATCTATAGTCCTTGAGCATGTGCTTTTGCTAGATTTCCTTTACCCAAAGGTTGGGATCAAAGTGGGATCATTTGACTTTTCTCTTGGGGTATGTGTGTTGATGCCTACTGTCCATTGTCTTCATAACTCTAGAAGCTTCTCTGTGTATGTAGGTTGTGAAATTAGGTCCCATTTTTGATACAGACAATCTGAGTAATATACCCTGTGGCAGAATGGGGTTGGATTCTTTTTTCTGCTGAGTCCAAGGACTGCTTATGCAGTCCCTTCAGTGGGTAGCAGTCCAAGCAGCACTCGCTCATTGTGCGCATGAAAACACTCTGCGTTAGTCTCTCACTCCACTGGGTGGTGTTATTAGTGTCCCCATTAATTCCCCGGGCCCTGTGAAGGTTGACCAAGCAGGTTTTCCTCCTGTTGTGGTGTGTGGATTTTGTGGGCCACTTCCTACCTTAGTTCTGCAGCAACAAGAGCCTCTGTCTTTGTCCTTCTCTTCTGCCTACAACACCACAGCACTCCACAGGGCAGTATGTGACCAGAAAGCTGCTTCTCCTACCAGAAACTGTACCACAGGCCTGGAAATGTCTCCCTGCACTGGCTTTCCTCCATTGTCTTGTAGCTGTTACAGTCCAAGGAGGCATGACTAGAAATATTTGACATAAGAGACCTACTATCTGGGTAGGCCTCACTCATTTAAACTTTTCTTTACCCATTTGTGGTTAATTTAGCCCCATTACAACCCCAACACCATCTATATTGAAATAAACATTTCTTCATGTTCAACATCCTCCTGTCTGCACACTTCTAACAGCACAAACCTTTGCCAAGTTTCCAACTCACTGTTTGTGCCTCTCTGGAGCATAGCTTTGTGGCTGCCTTGTTAACGTAAATGCTGTTTTGACCGATCAGCGGATATGAAACTTTAATTTATTTGGACATAACTAGGATGACATTTTAGATCAGAATATCTCAGTCCAGTGAAGGTTGCAATGTGTGAAATAGTTGCTTTGTAGCTGAGGTTACAGACGGAAGTCAGCTAAGTACCACAGTGTGTGCAGTGCCTTATGCTTTCTTGTAATTGCATGTGTTTTTGGATGTTTGCATAAGGGAATTGAGTTATGTGGCTTTTAATGGCTTTGCTCTTCCTTAGGGAAATGAAAGAAAACAATGGATTGCTCAAGGAGGAGGTGGAAGGTCTGCAGAGGAAACTGGAACGCTACGAGAAAGTTCAGGCCAGCCTAGTGGCTCTTGAATTGGAGAATGAGGTGAGGAGCCAAGAACACTTGCCCTGTATAATCAGATTTACTGATGGTGATCAGGGAGTCCTTTAGGGTGAATCCTTTGAAATTAAGGGTTAAGTGATGGCTGTAATTCATATGTCTAAACAAATGCTCCAAGGCTTTTACATAGCAGTAGAAGGTGGGAGCATTCATTATGAGGGGAAAACACAGAGCTGTATCCATTATTTTTCTTATATTGCTTTTAAGAAAGGACAGATCTTCATTATGTCGTTTGCCTTGCCCCTGCTGTGAATGTCCTCTTGGATGTTCAGCACTGTCCCAAGGTGATGTGACATGACACATGAGCTGGAAACCTACTACAGTATAGTACGCACTTAGATCACTGCTGCTGTTGGAAGGGATGTGTTATGGCCTTGAATCATTATAGTAACCAATTTTTGTTTTGCTGTCATCGGCAGCATCCTTTTCATTCCACACTCAATCAGATATTGAATTCTTACTTTACTTGTTACTTGGGCATGAAGACTGTTGTCAGAGTGAAGCACTATCATCGTGGATTGTTCTGGCTTGGGTAATCTAGCCTGTCTTTTGGCAGGCAGGGTTACGCAGAAAATTGATGCTGGAGCTTGCATAGAACTAGGATGTTGGGACTATAGCTTTCTTTTCTCACAGCTCTGCGGTAATCAGGTGTAGTGGGGTGAATCTGACTTACAAGAAAAGATAATAAAAATGGTGCATGGTTGAAGTGTGCACTGTGCCACGTGACTGTGGAGACTGGGAGGATTAATGTCCCTGTCACCAATGTGCGAGGGTCAGAGAATGGGCTCCAGTGCTGCAAGTGATTAAGTTGACAGAAAACAAGGGGAAAAGGCCAACTTGAGAGGAATGTAAAATAAAACCATAGGAGTTGAGGTGTTCAGAGCATTTGTTCAGGTCTCTTTCATGACTTATTTTTTTTTTGACCTGCTCCCTAGAAACTTCTGGGAAAGTTGAAAAGCTGGGAGAAACTGGACCAGAGCACGGGCCTTAATATCAGGTAGGTGCTGAGAGCCAGTGGAGTGAAACCTTTGCACCACTTGCTTTCATTCTTGGTGACTGATGGATGCAGCTTGTCATGCTGTTTATGCTTTCTGTTCTTTGGTGAAACTTGTTTGCTCCTCTCTTTCTTGACACTAGATATGGTTATACCATGCTAAATACCTATGGGTATAAAGTATCTCATAGTGAAATCTTGGGAATGGTGAATAAATCTAATCTCCACTGCAAAGTTTTGCCTGGTTCTGCCAGCAAAACTTCTTGTTTATCTTCACCCAAAGCTCTTCTGCAGAACAGAGCCCTTCTCTCTGCTGACAGAATTACAAGGCTTTTGCTGAGCAGGGTGAAATTGCTTCTGCTGTCTAGCCACTGGCAGAAGGTGCCTGGAGACACTGGTGTGTCTTCTGCCAGCTGCCAGGGTTTCTTTAGCAGCTGGTGTTTTGCTAGGGTACACCCTGTCAGCACAGCTGCTGCAGTGGAGCTGGGTAGAGCTGCCACAAAGACATGGCTGTATACATAGATGACTTGTGGAGTGCGGGGGCATTGCCCTTCCCCCAGATTTCTGTGCTAACAATGGGGCTGCAGCCTGGCTAGAGCCAGGGCCAGGCATAAACAGAGGTAGTGGCATGGAGTTGTGTCCCCTGCCTCTGGCAACAATTATGTGTTGTCTGTGGTCATGTACATTCTTCTTGGTGGTTGTAGCTGCTGTCTGACAAAGCCTCAGACAACCTGGTACATTGTCATTCCCAGGCAATTAACCTAAAGCAATTCTTTCCTGTATTTTATATGATACAGAATTGTACCTGTTTCACAGAGGCAGAATCAACTCCGTATTACTGGTACGGAGAACATTTCACTAGTTGCACTAGTCAACAGAGGGCTGGTATCTAACATGGCAAGTGAAGAGATTGACTTCTTTAACATTGAACTGGATCACAACACAGTTAGTTCTTTTAATTTGTAGGTGATGTAGCCAAAGAGGTGGAGGGGTTGTTTCATGGTGGAAGGAAGCCTCTTAATTTAGAGCTATATCAGGAATCACTTCTAAAAGCCCTGTGGCTCTCACATGATTTCTGTTTTGACTAAAGAACAGTTTGTATTTGTGATTCTGTTTTGGGCACGTTTTTACATTACTGTGTAAAAGAGGATTCCCTTCACTGTAGCATGCTTCTTTTCTTATCTTGTTATTTTCTTTTGTTAATGTCTGTGACGAGCTGCCTGTTCCCAGATGCGCACAGGTTGTTAGCGCTGCTGAGACTTTCTCTCTCCCACGTTTAGATGTAGTGCAGACTTGCAGCACTTCTTCAATGGCAGGGAACAGACCGAAGTACTTTTGAGTTCTTCCCACCAAACTTGCTCTCTGTCAGACAGTGTCATGGAAGCTTTTACTTACCTCAAGCTGTTAAAGGCTTAATGAGGTAATTTCACACTGGGAGGGAAATGGAGCCAAGTGACTTTTCCAGTAGAAGTCTAATAGCCTCTTCATTTAAAATCAGAATATTCACTGCAAAGTGTTAGGGTTTTGATTGTGCCACATTATTTAGCACCATTAAGGGTGTCTCTTCATACAGAAAAGGGAATTGCTCTGGAGAAAATCGCCTTTTGCATGCAATTGTACCAAGTGGAATTGGGGGATTTCTTTCTCTCTTTTTTTTTTTTAATCCAGCTTCTTACAGCATGAATTATGTTCATTTTCAGCGAAGGTTATGAGAGGGCATGTATAAAGGGAGATTGCTGTCCCATACAGGTTCCTGAAGCATACCCCAGTGAAAGCTTGAGGAGAATTAATTGCCAGTCACTGAGTAGGAGAGAATAGGGACAGTTGGATGGTTATCCCAAAGAGCCAGTGCAATGTGCTGTCTGTCTGCTAATAACAAGATAAGCAGGAACAAAGGGAATGCATTATGTCCCTTCATCTCCTCTTATTATTTCCTTCGTTTGTACATGGAATGCAGGAGAACAGCATGCAGCCTGTGGCGTTTTGGGGAGAGGATAGTTTTTTGGATCCTCCAGCAGCTCTAAAAGGCTTCTGTTTTGTGTCTGTTCACAACAGCTTCTGTTCACTGAGTGCCTGGTCCCAGCAGGCTCTGTCAGACTGGCTTACGATCAGGCCTTTTGGCATGTAATTTTATCTAAAAGATTTGGAAGGGAGGGGGCCATCTTTTTGGAGCATTCAGGGCAAACATCTTTGCCTGTCTCTTCTGGGTAGCTTGCAGGCTGCCGATTGCCTTACATTGCTACGTCTCCGGGTGAAATAGATCACAAACTAAATGGCTGGTCTTCCTGCATTTTAGTCCAGGGGCTGGCAACATTTTCTGGCTATGGGGGCTGGAATGATCGAGCTCCAGTTGGAGGAAGCCAGGCACTGAGCCCCAGCTATCACTTTTTCCTGCCACTCGACCTGCGGTGCAACAAGACCAGAGCCCGACTCTCCAACCCTGTGCAGCATGGCATGGGCAGAGCTCCAGGTATCTAGGTGATGTTGGTATGATGCACCTGAAGCCATGGCTCCATGGACAAGATCCAAAGGCTCTGCGGGCTGTAGGTTGCTGGCTCCTGTTCTGGATTCACTTACCGTTTCAAACTCCTTGATTTGTACTTTTTTTCCTAAACTGTAGAAACCACGACTTGTTAATGTCTTCTGGCCCTGAGTTATTTTATATCGTCTTCCCACTGTTCCTTTGCAGTGTTCTTCCTAGTCCATGGCTTTTGCCCTGTATAATGTAAGCATAGTGCTGACGGTGTACAGCATGAGATGCACACATAAGTTACTCCCTTCTACTGTAACCAGACCATGCCAGTGCACATCTGTTGTTCATTTTGTATCCAAATTCTGAATCTATTTGCAGTCTTCTGTGCACTTGCTCGTGTGTTCCTCTAGTATTTCTGTCCTCATAGTGTCTGCTCTCTTTTTTACTAGACTGTCGTAGAACAATGTTGTTGGGTTTGCAGGAATTCCCTTAGTTTCTTGTCTATCCCATTACAGCTACATTGCCAGGGATGGCCAAAAACTCTCTTACACATTAAACCTTCAGTCTTTCTGACCTTGCAGTTCTTCTCCAGCAAACCTTATCTGCTGTAGCAGGGAGAAATTGTACAGGATCTGAAATCTCTTTGCTTTGTAATTGGGGTTACTCTTCCTTTGAAGGTGACTGCTCGTTGTCTGTTGTAAGGTTTGGCTTGCTAAGAACAAGCTGCTGCTGGTCTTGTGGCAGTACAGAATGTTCCCGGTGTTTTTTCTCTTTCCAAGGCATGTTTATTGACCGTACACTTTTATAGACCACGGTGCTTGGGTGACTGGGGGATTGGTTACCTTCAGCAAAGGCCGATGATGAGTACCAGTACAATCCTAGAGTGACTTTTGGCTTTACCAGAGAGATGCCATTGCCAGAAAGAAGCCTTCTCTATAAACCTGGCAAATGTTAGACAGTAATTTCTATTAGCTAAGCAATGATGTTTCTAGGAGAATGTAAGCGCTCCAGGTGTCTTAAAAACCCCCCGCAGTTCTTGGGACTGCCCGCTAGATGGTAGACTTTCTCTTGTTGGATCAGAGAATTGATTTTGCTCCATTCCCTGGGCTCTGACTCCTGGAAAACATCAGTTGGGCACCTTAAAAGGGTTAGGCATTTCTGTAATTAACATTTTCTCATTTTCTAAAATCAAATGCTTTTAAAATCTATTTAACACCACAAGAATGTGATCACTCTGTCTCGATGTGCCGCAGGGTTCCCTTTCAGTGCCCTTTACCTGCATGTGCACAGATTGACACATCTTGCCATTGCCGTAGTGCAGGACATGCATCCAGCTCCGTCACCCTCATTTTTTCTCTCCCCCTTTCTTACACAAAGTTAGTCCTAGTCCAACTCTTTTCCCCACCCTGGAAACCGCAGACTCATACACCAGAGGGCAGAATTGCTCTTAATCTGATTATCTCCCCACTTTTCCTTGCCTGTTGCCTTTTCTTTATGTAACACCCAAAGTACACTAGGCTCTTGACAAATGCACAGATAAGGTCCCTGCGCTGCAATGCTTCTCATCTAAATCAGCTTACAGCCTGTCTGGAGCAGATGGCAGCTCACTCTTGCATCTGTATTGTCTTGTCTCTGTTCAGCTGCTGTCGCCTTCATCTACCTCTAAAGCACATGGAGTTTAGTCATTCAGTTGACAGCTCCAACCCCAGGGTTTGTTTTTTTTTGCAGTAGCTCTGTGCTGGAGTAAGGGTGCTACACACTTTAGGTGGCTTGGTTAAAAAAAAAAATGAGGTGCCTTTTAAGTTAGGTTAGCTATTGGTATTGACTGGTAGATTTGGTGTGGATGTGACCACCACATGTCTGCTCTTGGAGTCTCGAGTTCGCAGGTTTTTTTGGAAAGACTTCTGGAACATTATTCACACTTCTGGAGTCACATACAGGTGTCCCATAACTGAGAAATCTCAGGAAATCTGGGGTTTTTGCTTGCTTCTGAAATCTTTCTTTGAAGATAGGAAAGGACAGAACCAGGATTTCTCGTTTTTTATTTTTAACTTGACAGCGCTGATTTCTGAATCTGAGTTTAGCAGGTAGGATAATCCGGCAGCGATGTCTGTTGGTACAGTAGAATGAATCCCTGAAAGCTGTGAGGGATTATGACATTCGGAGAGGTGTAATCAGAGTGATGAGGCGGGGACAGCTTATATTCAGATGAGAGTCTCTCTGACTAGTCATCAGAGTTGTGCCTGTGTTAGAAGCAAAGCAGGACATGCAGCTAATCAGTGGTTCTTTTTATTCCTGCGCTTCATTGTCTGTTGAATGCCATCTTCTTGCCCGGTCAGTCCTGGGGGTAGAGGAGGAAGGGTTTTTTGCGTTGCTGTCCAGAATTCTTTTCCTTTTTTCCAGCACCACTGGCTGGCTGATATCCATTCTTGACTCTCTGAGGAAAGTTCATTGCCTGTTCCTATGGTAAAACAGATGCGAGGTAGAAGCTGTGGGAGGAGAGAGATGTGTGTAATGATATCAGAAAGGAAGCGGTGTGCTGTTTAAAATGCCAGGCAAGGTTCTTTGGGTAGATGTAATATCTTTTTTTATTAGACCAGCTAAATAGTTGGAAAAAAGTTCTTTGCAAGCTTTTGGCTACAAACACCCTTCTTCAGGCTACAACCAGCAACCTTGTTTAAAATGTAGTGCTCAGAGCCTCTGTCAGGCCCTGTTCATTTCACAGGAAGGCAGGTCTTTGGCCCAAAGTCTTGCCAGTGTAAGGCATGTGACAGGTGAAAGGTGTTGGAGAGGGGGTATAAATTAGCCAAAGAGGTAATTTGTTAAAGATGCTTGTAGCTCCATGAGCAGAAATCAAGAGGAAGAGAGGGAAGCCTTCTTAGCCTTGGAGCATAACGCCCTCACAGAGGTCCTAGGACTGGTCATCCCCATCACTTCTGATATCTGCATTGTCTTTGGGCTTAGTCTCTCCTCTCTGTTTTTTGCCATTAAATCAGCAGTGAGATCCTCTGCAAGAGACACCTGGGCCTGGCATGGGAATGACTCCACAAGCATCTCTTCTGAGCTTAAGTGAAGGGAAGGCCAGTGAGCTTTCGCTTGTACTACAGGGTCTCTGTTTTATCTGAGTAAACAGGGGGGTTCGGAGAGATCTTATGCTTGCTTTTCAGTTCCTTGGTCTAAGATTGGCTGGCTTCAGCAGTCATAGTGCATTAAGCTGGTGGAGCTGTTTTGCCTGTTGGCTTCCAGGTCCCATAAAGGGAAGTGCAGAATGAACAGGAATTCAGGCCAGTGCTTAAAGACCATTTTTAATTTCTGTGAAGCCTGCCAGCTGCAGGCTGCAGACTGAGTCTGCTGACCTGTTGCCTCCAGCTAAAATGAATCTGCTAGTGCTGACCTGGTTTTCTTCCTGAAACATCTGTGTGCTGGCTGGCTGGCTGGTAGATCTTGGGGACTAGCTTCCTGCAATGTTTGAGACCAATTAAGGTGAAGAGCTAGTAGGAGAACTCTAATTAAGTGGCAGGCCTCTCTACTCAGTATGTTGACTACAACAGCTGTAACTTGTGATAACACAGGTGCTGTGCTCCATATGGGGAGTCCTTCACCCAGTTTTCTTCTTGTGGAGCTGGAGGGAAAATAGGGAAACACATTTTTTGATTCTTAATTTACTTGGGGATTTGTTTGGCAGGGAGGAGACCACTAGAGTGCCTTGCTTTGCTCTTTGAATCTTGGTGACTTTGCATAGCGATATTACAGCCTTTTCCATCCAAAGCACTGAATGTGTTGGCAGCCAAGAACGAAGGTTTGTAACCTCCTCCTCCCTCACAAGGTAGTAATTTACCTTTCAGTGAATGTCTATTAAGAATAAGTGACTGTTGGTAACAACAGATTTCTGTTGACAAAGTATAAGCAGTGCCGGTTGGAATAATTTGAACTGCTCATACACTGTCCCTGGTTCTTAATTTACTGTGACCAATTAGTGAAGGACTTGGAGGGGGGGGCATTGCCTTCGAGAGCTCTAGTGAAAATATTTGCTAAACTATAGGTTGATCAGGCTGTAATTACTCACTTCTCTCTGACAAACAAAGTATCAGATGTTAGGTACTGTCAGAGAATGGACAGTTGGTCTGACCTTGAATGGTGATTTCTGTTTTCTTTTGGGAGCTCTTTGTGGTCCAGGTGATGATGATCATTATATTAGACCACTAACTGACTGTTTTAGAGAAGAGGATGGAGGAATATGGGTTTAGGCTGTGGAAATGTCATATAATGCATGGAGTGTTTTTGTAATTTATGATTTATGAACATATTGAACATAGCTGCTGTTGACAAGGCTCCTCATGTAAAACAAGCTGTCTCATCATCACAGTGAGATATATATATATTTTTTTTTGGGTGAAGAGCAGGAAAACAAGCACAACACATGGAGGAGTCATTTAAAAACCTAACACTTCAGGTTTTGTTAAAGTTCACACTTGCAAGGGTTCCTCTGATCCTGGTAGATTGAGCAGTTGTTGCTCTTCACCTCCCATGATCACCCACTGTTGGTTAAATGGAAAATATTAAACGTTTTCCCTTTTTAAATAACCTAAATTAATCTTAAAGAAAAGTGAGGGTTTGACAGGAACATTGGTCTGGGAAGAAGGGGTATAATAAGCTGTGTGGACTGAGCTAGCAAAACGTTCACTTGCCTCCTTAAAACTTCACAGAGCTTTCAGAACATGGATTTACTCTGGTCCCCTGCGCAGAGATGAGTTTTGTACGTATTTGTGCTGCATGGTTCTTTCAGGGCTGCTCAGACCTGGCTTGCTCTCTGTCTTGTGAGACTCCTAACCCAACTGCCAAGCTTGACATAATGTTCCAAATTGGTGTTTCTTCGCTGCTGGGTTAGCAATAATACACAGGCAATATGGAGTCTGTATATTAGGGTCTCTGCTCGTAAACAGCCTAGGGAAAGGTTAGATAGTTTGAGCTGAGGTTGGGGAGGTTATAATCTTTTCTTTTTTTTTTCTTTTTCCCTGAGAGTGAAATATTTGGACAGGTTGGAGGCAGATCTTTGGACTCTAAATCTACCATGTAGACTTTTTCTCCTGAAGCTTGCTGTCTCGTTGTGTTCTTTCTGCTGAGGCCACCACTCCACGTCCTGGGGTCTGGGATGGACATTGCATAAACCCATTTGACCCAAATCGGTTAAGTCTGATATTTCATTCAGCCAGGTTTATCTCAAACCAGTTTCAGCCATTTTCAAACTGGTTTATGTGCACTGAACAGCTGTTCTGTTACAGGTTTAAATTAGTTTCTGACCACTTAAACTGGTTTATGTATAATGTCTGTCCCTAGCCTAGAAGACCTCAGAGGTAGCCATTGCCCACAATGTGATGGGCTGCATCTGCCGTAATGTTGCTTCAAGCCTTTTCCTTTTCAGCCAGCCTGTGATCTCGTGCTAGAATTCTCCTCATTCTCTAGTTTCTTACTGGTAGCCAGGGATACAGCTCTTCTTTCTGGAGTGCCTTGTACCTGTGGAGGGGAAAAGACATTATTTGGGCAGCCCCAAGCTTAAAAATCTTGTTCTTGCAGTAGCCACAGTGTAGTTTAGGAAAACATGAGGCTAGGACAGTGGTGCTCAACCTTTTTCTGCCCCGCAGGCCAGATGAGTGGTGCCCAGTCTATCTGCAGGCTGGATCCAGCCATTAGGTCTGATCCTGCCATGCGGCGGGGGTTGACCTGATGTGCGGCCAGCGCAGCCTACAGAGAGGTGTGGGGTATGGCTCAGCCCTGACCTGGCTGTTTGGGGCCTGGGAATTTGGCAGCAGGGAAGGGATGAACGTATTCATTGCCACTGCTCCCCTGCCACCAAATTTCCCTACCTGTAGGCTGGATGCCTTGGCTCTGGGGGCTGGATTTGACCCACAGGCCAGGGGTTGAGCACCTGTGGACTGCAATAAGCAGCTTCTCAGTGGTCTGTCACTATTGTATGCAGCTCAGTTGGAGAGTAGCAATAGTGAGGGTGACTCTGGCCCACACTTTTTAAAATAGTCTCTATAGCCTGCATCTCAGAAATATTTGTCTGTCCCAAATGAATGCTTATTGAGCATTGAAATAGCAACAAAGAAGTGCGGCTTGAGTATCTGAGGTCAGACGGTTCAGGAGCACAGTGTGCTTCAGTGCTGGGAAAGGTACTGCTAGTTGAGGAGTAGCGTTGAACCAGTCTTCAGGAGCTGCATGGAGGATGTGATGGAAGCCTGCGATGAAAGAAAACATGGGGAATTCTTAGACCTGCAGCATGGATGTGAGAAATTTGGGAGGGGAGGAGCGTGCCATCCATCTCTTCCACAAACCGTGCCGTCTCATCCCCCTGACATTTTTATCCCAGCGGGTGCGCTACTGGCTATTGCTGTTTACAGGCTGCATTTATTTCCATGGACACGTGTTTCTGACTGGTTGTTTTCTCCATGGGACTGGTATTGTGTTTGGAGCAATAATACATGTGCACATGTTGTCTCCTGCATAGCGGGTACTCTGTGAGCAGCCAGGGTCCCCATTTCCTACCCTGGAGGGAACTACTAGTGCCTCAGATGGATCCTTTCCCATTGCTGCCTTATTTCTTGCAAGTGGTGTTGAGAGGCTGTAGAGAAGCAGTCGGGTAGAAGTAGATTCTTTTCTGAGCGTGTAGTGACCCTTGTTATATGTAAATGGCTTGAACTTGGGTACTCACTCTGCTGTGAAGGGAAACATTTCCAAAGCGCAGACCCTTTTATAAAGAGCCACTTCAAGGCATACAGGATTGCTTAATGTAACTAAAGTGAAATTATCATTTAAATAGCAGAGGCTAATCAGCAAGGGGATGGTGTGCTGCTGTCAGAAGGCTCAAATGCTCATGCTTGATTTTTATTCAGCTTTTCATTTTGACATTTCCACAAACACAATAACCACTGCAGTCTCCAGCTCATTTATAATTTTAACTTTCTATTTCCATTTAAGTGTCTTTCAATATTTCACTTCTCAACTACTCTGCGCAGGCTGACTACATGCTGGTCCCCTCCCTCCTGCTAAAATGCATAGCGAATTAAAAAGTTTTGGTGTGGATTGAGTTTTCCATTGCTGGAAGCTGCTTTTAACAAGAGGTGTAAAATAGTTCTCGCAGCTTCTAGTTAGATGGAGTTTTGCTGGAGGGTGTCAAGTGGGACATAACACTTGATGCATTTTAAAGTCCCTTCTCAGGATAGGGGCAGAAACCTTTTTCTTGAAAAACTCTCATTCAATATTTGATTCTCTTAACAAAAGATGTGCTGCCACTTGACAGAGCCAGTAGATGTGGCCTGTGCACCAAAGACCTGATGGTCTATCTCAGTCCTTAATCAAGGAGCATCAGGCAACAATTAACAGGGATGGGAGTTGGGGTGCAGGGGGAAGGAGGGGACAGTGGCAAGTGGTATAGGAAAATCGGTTTAAATATGGACTTTTTTTTGCTCAGTTGTTATGATATTTAAACCTTTAGGTTATAAATAAGTTGGGTTTCAGTACAGAAACCACTTTTATACCAGGATTTATGGTTTTCTGACATGAGTTGGTCGGGGGGAGGGTCATTAGTGGGGGTGGGGGAGTCTTTGGTCCTGTTCATGTTACTAAGGGTTGTGTTTCTGGATAATCATTAACTGTCTCACTGCCCGGTGTGGACAGCGGTCCTTCTTATGAAACCTTTTTTCTGGAAAATGTGCTGGTTGGTCACAACTGCATGCTGCTGAACTGGTGCAAAAAGCAGTTAAGGGCAGAAATAGGTGGTGCAGACCCTCATTCGCTCCTACTTTGGCAAGTTGTGCAGAGCCTATTTGCAGCTGTCATTTTGGGGGGGTCTCTGAGTGCATCAGGCCTGGTCAGTAACTCATCTTGTCAATTCTGGTGCAGTGATGCTTGTTGCTGACAGTTCCAAGCATTGATATTATCTTATGTCTTGCCTTTGTTTTCTAATGGGACATCTCACTGTAGCAGCAGCAGAAAGCAGAGACAGGCCATAGGAACAATATAAATTTTAAAAAATATATCTTCAAATTTATGGTTCACAAAATAGTCCTGGGCCCCAAGACTGTGATAAATGGCCTGGAGATTAAAGGCCTCCTACCCCTCCTAAGGATGATGAATCTGTGATGGGCTATGAGAAATGTTGTGGGGTGACAGTGGTACATTGGTCCAAAAAGTTTGGGAATCACTGATTTAGGCTTATTCTGGTTTTTTTTGTTTTTTTGTTTTCCCCTAAAACACTGTGTATTTGGTCCAAGGGGCAATTCCAGTTGAAGTCATAGAGTGGCAGAGTTAGTTTAAGTGCTATATGCTATTATTTAAGCTCTGTGCTAAATCATTACCTCTCATCTTCTGGGACCGTCCCTTGTCAGTCAGTGAATAGTTTTAATTGTACCTCCTGCATTTACTCAGAACGTTTTCCCTCCCTCCAGTCCATATTATAAAGGTGTGCATGTGTGCTCACCAACTTTTCATGTAAAAAGAAGTACTTCCTTTAGTAGGGAAGGCATGGCTTTTGCAGACCCCTTATATCCTATCTGTGCTGGTGCTGGTGCTGGACTAGATGAGATGTTTCAGAGAAACATACAAGAAATTCTGGAGTAGACTATTTGGGAGGCTTATTCCTGATGCTTGTCAAGATGGTTTATGCCCCCAGCTGCACAACTCCTCATGAGTTGATCTCACACACAGGAGGAAAACTGACTATATGCAAGGTGCAGCTTTTCTAATCTTTCAGTTATAACTGTCTTTGTTACTGACAGGCAGTAAATAAGTTGCAGACAGAAGAGGGATTCTGAAGTTGCTGGTGTCCTCTTTCTGCATTTTTTTTTTCCTTTTGCACCATCACGCAAGCCTGGTCTTCAGCTTTTGATTTCATCTTTCTATCTGGCTGCTTCTCTGCCCCTCCCTTGGCTGTTTGGTGCTTTATTTGATATGCTGTTAAGTGCAATGTACAGGCTTGCTGGCTTATGCCTCTGTTCTTCCTGAACTGATGAGGAAGAGTTGCAGAGTAGAAAGATTGCCGGTAGCAAGCTGGCTGAATGCAAGCAGACACTGGAGTGTGTCATCCAGGGAATCCTGTCTATGAAATTTGCAAAGATTTATGTTTTGAAAGCAAAGATAGGAGGTGATGAGCCCCCAGTGCATCTCTGTGTGTTTAGCAAACACCTGAAATCAATTAGTTTCCAACAGTAATTTTGAAAGCGCTGACCTGGACTGTTGAAATAAAGTCTTCAGGGCTCCCATTTTTTAAGTGGGGATTTCGGAGGGATTAGAATGTTAACAGCATGTAGAAAATGGAGCCAAGCCTTCTCAGCAGGAGGCAAATAATACCTGTATGCAACTCTGTTACTCTAGGTGGGGAAGGCAAGAATTACCCCTGCGGTCTCTTGTGCAACTGGGAATTTGGGGAGCATGCAAAAGAAACTTCTTTTTTGCAAGTGGTAGTGTTTTTTGCTTAATGGCTGCTGATTTGCCAGAATATGTTTTGCTTGACATGGGAATGGTCTTACAATACAGCCACATTCTGTGCAGAGCAGCTTTGCAGTAAGGAATTCATAGAATCATAGAAAATGAGGGTTGAAAGGAACCTCAGGAGGTCACATCTAGTCCAACCCCCTGCTCAAAGCAGGACCATCCCCAACTAGATCATCCCAGCCAGAGCTTTGTTGAGCCAAGCTTTACAAGCCTCCAAGGATGGAGGTTCCCAACCTTTTTAGACCATGGACTGACAAACTGTGTACCAGAAGTGACCGCGGACCAGCATACTGCAGACCGGAAGTGACCAGCATACGGTGGGCTGGCAGCCAACCCTTTTTTATACTACCCAGTGTTAAAAAAGGGTTGGCTGCTGGTTCGCTGTATGCTGGTCACTTCCAGTCCGGCAGCCAACCTTTTGTGCCCAGGGGGTTGGGAACCTCTGCTCTAGGGTAACCCATTTCAGTGCTTCACCACCCTCCTAGTGAAAATTGTTTTCCTAATATCCAACTTAAACTTCCCTTGCTGGAACTGCAGACCATTGCTTCTTGTTCTGCCACTTGCTACCTCTGACAACAGTGTAGCTTCATCCTTTTTAGAACCACCCTTTAGGTAGTTGACGGCTGCTATCAAATCCCCCTTCAGTCTTCTCTTCTGCAGATTAAATAAGCCCAGTTCCCTCATCCCCTCTTTGGAAGTCATGGGTCCCAGCCCCATCACCATTTTTGTTGTCTTCTGCTGGACTCTATCCAACTTGTCCACATCATTTCTGGATGCAGTACTCTAGAGGTGGCATCACCAGTGCATGATAGAGAGGAATAATTACTTCCCCCAATCTTCTGGCAGTGCTCCTACTAATGCAGCCCAGGATGCTGTTAGCTTTCTTGGCAACAACGGTACACTGCTGATTCATATCTAGCTTATTGTCCACTGTAACCCCCAGGCCCTTTTCTGCAGAGCTGCTGCATAGCCAGTTGGACCCAAGTCTGTACCGGTGCATGGGATTCTTCCAGCCTAAGTGCAGGACTTTACGCTTGTTCTTGTTGAACCTCCATCAGATTGCATTTGCCCAATTCTCCTGTTTGTCTAGGTCACTCTGAATCCTAGCCCTACCCTCCAGCATATCTACTACCCCCCCAGCTTGATGTCATCTGCAGACTTGTTGAGGGTGCACTCTGCCATCTTCCAGATCATTAATGAAGATATTGAACAAAATCAGCTCCAGGACCGACCCCTCGGGTACTCCACGTGATACGGGCTGCCAACTGGTCACTACCCATTGAGCCTGACGATCCAGTTAGCTTTCTGTCCACCTTATAGTCCATTCATCCAGCCCATGCTTCCTTAGGTTGCTCACAAGGATGGTGTGGGAGACCGTATCGGAAGCCTCACTAAAATCAAGGTATATGATGTCCACTACTCTCCCCACATCCACAGAACCTGTCATCTCATCGTAAAAGGCAGTCAGGATGGTCAGGCATGACGTGCCCCTGATGAATCCATACCAACTGTTCCTGATCACTTTCTTCTCCTCCAAGTGCTTAGAAATAGATTCCTTGAGGATCTGCTTCCTGATTTTTCTGGGGACTGAGGTGAGGCTGACTGGTCTGTAGTTCCCTGGATCCTCCTCCTTCCCTTCCTTAAAGATGGGCACTGTTTGCCCTTTACCAATCACTTGGGACCTCCCCCAATTGCCACAAGTTTTCTTAAGTCCTAGAATGGCAAGTTGCAAAGTACTGAGCGTTGAAGCATTTCTTAACTTTTATTGCATTGTTGATTGGAAACTCTCTGTTTAATAGCCCCAGGGGTTGTCTCTGCTGGCAGTATGTGGGCCATTTGGGCCTTTCTAGAAACAACTTCACGCTTCTTGAAACTATCTTCTCTCCTTTCTGATGCCTGCTATCAGCTCTTAGTCATCCTCTGTCTGAACTCTGTCATAAACTCTCCTGTAGTCTGCTTGGTTTAAAATTGCAGTCCCTGATGGCTACTGTAATAATGTATGGTTCTTGTCTGTCTAACTGAAGGAGCTCTTTTGGACTTCAGAGGTGGTTACTTAATTTGAACTCTGGTTACTACTTCAACTCTCTTCCAGAGAAACCCGTCACATGCTGCTAACCTTTGAGAGGGTATAGGAGAAGTCAGCTTCTGGTCTGTTCGTTGGTGGGTCTGGGCAGTCTTCTGTGATTCTTCGCTGCTCTGTTACTGCTTGGGAAGCTGGTCGTTTAATGCGGTTATGAATTGCCTTTTCTTTGGTTCCACTAGTACATGTCCAACTGGCCAAATTCCCTATCTGTTCATATGCTGTTTGTATTCCCATTCCAGACTTCCTTCTTTGTGGAACCAGGTGGTTGCAAATTCAGCATCTGGAGTTCATGGCACTTGTTGATGGCATGAAGCCTGCTGGTGACTAGGCTTTCATTTAGTTTTGATGGTTTCCAGTGGGACTTTGGCAAAGAGATCTCCTGCCTTCTGGATAGCTGGCCCATTTTTCCTGGTTAAAGAGTACCTATCACCTTGCCTGTCTTTAGGAAGCTGGCATAGAGAAATGTAATTATCAGAGGCCTAGTGACTAACCAGATCCCAAGAAGGCTGGTAGCAAATATGGTTATCTGGAAAAAGAATTGGCTCTAATTTTCTTTCCCTGTCTTACCTGGTGGTGGAAGGGAAGGATTCAGGGAGGTATATGCTCTTGTCCTTACCTCATAATATATATAATACTTTACAGTGTAATATAGATGCTTTACAGTGAGGGTTGCCAAAATATGGAGTATGCTTCCAAGGGAGGTGTTGCTGTCCCCTTCCTTGGAGGTATTTAAAAGGAGATTGGGTAGACACCTGGCTGGGGTCATCTAACGCCAGCACTCATTCTTGCCCAGGGCAGGCGGTCAGACTTGATGATCTAATAGGTCCCTTCCAATCCTAACATGTATGAAACTATATAAATGTTATTCTCAACTAATACACTAGCATTATTCAGCACCCATAACATCTTTTAGTTACTTTGCCATTCTTATACATTTGTTCTATTTTCTTCCTGGCCAGTATATTCTTACTGACTTGTATCTTTCAAAATAAATAAAAACAAAAGGATTCTTTGTCCTAAGGTGTGTGTCTTCATTTTTGTCTGTTCACACACCCTGTGCATTTTGTTTTCAGCCGGGGGCAATTTTCCTGAAATAGAAGTTGGAGGATGTGCTAATTTACAACATAGCTGTGAAGTCAGGGGGCCTGTGTATCATGTTTCCATTGTATTTCTTCATTGTTACATTTCGTCTGAGTGTATGTTGTGTAAGTACTTGTTACAAGTATGGCCAGTCTCCGGTGTGCACAGTAGCACACTCCATTGTAAAGTGCTGGTCTTGTGTGTGATTGTATATTGTCACTTATGAGTCACAAGAAAGGGTAAGACAAGTTTCCTGTGCTGAAGAGCTTATACAAACAAGACTTGAGATAAAAGGAGAAATAATATGGATTGGAAGAGATTATTGAAGGGAAAGGTTGAAAGGAAATGATGCAGATAGGAGACTGAAGGCGAAGGATGGTGACTGTTGGAACTGGGTATTGTCCTCCTCCTGGGAGGAGGAGATGTAGGAGCAATGAGGGGAGAGGAGTGGAAAGCATGGGGAGGAGGAGGTAATGAGGTATTGAATGGAAATGTGTTAGCGATTATGTAGCACTTTGATTTCTGCAGGTAACTTCCCTTCCTCCCTTTAAACAGTGGTCAGGTGACTATGCTAATACACTCCCCTGCAGCTCCAGGCTGCACAGTACATTTGTACGTGTGCTTTTCTGTTATTGCACGTTTAAAGTTCATGTGGCTGGCTGGGGGGGACGACAGTCTGCTTTTGATATCAGCTTGGGAGTTAGGTTGCAGAGAGCCATTTACCTTTGGTTTTCACCTGCTATATACTTTGTCCAAGATCTCGCAAAAAGTATCTATTTCTCTCTCTGTCTCTAAAAAGATGTCCCTGTAGTCAGGTCATGTCTGAGCCTATGTTTCTGGTGCTTTGGATTCCTCACATGTGTCATCCCTTGCGTTTTCTATCTCCTCCTGCTCTCCCAGGTGTTTCAGGGGCTTAACTGATGCGGGAAGCAAACACCAACCGTTCTCTCCTTTCTCCTTTGTAAGCTGCTGCATTTCTCAGTGGCGGCTGGAGGGCCCAGGTCGTCCGGATGTTGTAGGAGAGCTGTAGCTCCCTTCTGTCTGAACAATGAGCTTTGTATCTGTTTGTACAGTAATGAACTGCTTTTGTTTCCTTCCAAAACGTGCTTGGCTGTCTGGAGCGTTTCCATTTACAGACTACCCGTGCCAAATTAATTTTATTTAATTATCTCCCAGGGCTAAGCTTGAATACATTTTGTGTTAAATTCGCCATTTCTCCCTCTTCTGAACGAAATGGACTTAATATCCTTGTTAAAATCTGATTAAAACTAAAATTGAGTTTTTTGAAGTCTGATTATCCCATGAAATGGAATTTTTAAACCTAATTACGAATGGATTTGCATACATTTTTAGCACCATTGAAAAGAAAGTTGAAATTAAATTTATTAATGAAATCCTTTCCCACCGTTTCCTTGGGGCATGATGCGATTGCAGAGAATGTGGGGTGGGGGGTGGGGAGAAGGAAAAAACCCTCCCTCTTCTGAAAACTGTCTCTCTCCCCCAAGGAATTAGTTTCAGAACAGCCCTGACCCAGTCTCATTTTTATTCCTCTCTCTGCCACACAACCAATTTAGGTAATTGATGGCTTTTCTGAGGGTGACTACACAGTAGAACTGTTTTCGTGTATTCAAAGCTTTTATGCTGCTTGAAGGGAGGGCGGGAGCAGGAGGGGGACCTTGATTTTAACCATTGTTTTCTCATCCTCATTTCTGAAGCGTCCCTGATATGAAATCAATAGGTAGCTCTGGTGCCTTCTGTCTGGGAGGCTGTAGACTCGAACAGTTTCTTAAAAGCTGCTATTGCAGGATGGCTTTCCACAAACTCTTGTTAATATGCACATAGGACTTACGATTGTTTCTTTACATACGGCCCTGAGTTTGAAAGGAGGAACTTCCCTGAAAGGAATAGGATGAAGTCTGACTCATTCATCACTGGGATAACTCATCACTATGATCCTATAAGTCAGTGCACCGAGTCCTCACCAGACTCGTATTGATTTGTACACAAAATGCCTTGGCTAATTCATCATCTGTTTAGTGGGATTAGTCATTTCCAAATGTGCACACAAACTAAATCACAGTGGAATTTGTTCCTGATAATTAGTTGGCTTAAAAGGTACTGCCCTCCACTCTCCAGAGCACCTGTCAAGCCAGCTGATGCTCACAAAGCATTGGATATTCTTCAGCTTTTCTTGGCTCAAAAAGACACAGACAATTAGCCATTCGATTTTGCAAAATTATCATCTTTTTTTGGCCATGAGTTGCACATAACGGTGCAAAGCAGAAATCCTTAACTGAGTTGTAGATGACACAAAACTGGGGAGGATTGCAAACACGTTAGAGGACATGCGTGCAATTCAGAAAGATCTCAACATATTGGAAAGTTGAGTTCAGGCTAACAGGATGAAGTTCAGTGCAGACAAATGCAAAGTGCTACACCTCAGGAGGAATAATTAAGAACACAGATACAAAATGTGGGACACCTGGCTGGATGGCAGCTCTGTGGAAAAGGGCTTGGGAGTCTTGGTAGACCACAGACTCAGTATTTTCAAGGACCTGGAAGGCAAATCATAGGAGGAGAGGCTGAAGGAGCTGGATATGTTCAGCTTGCTGAAAAGGCCCCTTAAGAGGCGATATAATAGCAGACTTCAAATACTTGGACTGCCATAAAGAAGAGGGAAAACACCCTTTTTGCTGCAGAAAGGAGGACACAGACCAATGGCTTAAAGTCACAGTAAAGTAAATTTAGATTGGATATCCGGAAAAGCTTCTTCACTGTTAGAACAGTGA
The DNA here is from genome assembly GCF_001723895.1 of Crocodylus porosus. Taxonomy (NCBI): domain Eukaryota; kingdom Metazoa; phylum Chordata; order Crocodylia; family Crocodylidae; genus Crocodylus; species Crocodylus porosus. Next base: position 13,100,981 of record NW_017728927.1, read on the forward strand.
GGCAGTGTTGCAGACTGCCTAGGGAAGTCATGGGCTCTCCATTACGTAGGTATTCAGGAAGTGGTTTGGAAGTGGGTTGGGGATAATCTAGGCATAGCTATACCTGTTTTCTGTCATGGGGATTTCCCAGGCTTCTGTACTTTGCTGGTTGCTTCTGCCCCGCTTTTTGCTGCATATGTCAGGGTATTTTTAAGCATTCCTCAGAGGCACTGGGTGTTGGCTACAGCCAAGGCTGGAGACTTGAATGGGATGTTCCAGTGCTTCTGTCGGAACCAGAGCTCGAGCTTCCTGGCTACAGGGTCTTGTTGCTCTGCTCAGAGTCAGACGAATCCCCATATTTGAGATCAGGAAGGGATTTTACCCCATGGTCAGGTTGGTATGAACTTCTGGGGGTTTTGCCTTCCTCTGTAGCAGGTGGCGGAGCCCTCTACCCGGGATCTCTTGAGCATATATTGACAATGTTTCATAGAAAGACATTGGCTGTCTTGGTTTCCCTGCATTTACCTGTGCCAGGTTAGGGTGTTAGATGTGTGTTGTGTCGCAGTTGAGAGTACTTTTACATAGAGTTTAGATTATGGTTTGCATGGGATGGTTTGGATAGGGATGATCTGGCCTCAGGCAAGGGGTTGGACTAGATGACGTCTGGAGGTCCCTTCCAGCCTGCCTTCTCTATGATTCTGTAATTATTTTAGTCCATCATCATCATGTACTTCTTACAAAGTAAGAATGGTGATGTTTTTGTAGGAAGAATTTATACATTGTGTGTTGTCTTTATCTATTTAATCTCACAGTTTTCATAAAGGAAAACAAAGTAGTTAAAATTTTCACCAATAATTTTTGTAATTATTTTTTCTTTATAATATCAAAAATCATTCTTTAGTGTGTCTCTATATGGCATGCAGAATACATTTCGTAATACGTTGAAAAAGGCTAACTACTGATTATTAGTCACTCACAAATAATTAATCATCATTAACAGTCCCCCTGGAGTAATGAATTAACCAGTTTTTACTGGAATTAAATCTTTGACTATACTAGTCAGGCCCTTTCTGGAAGGATTTTGAACCTTGTCCCCACATGAGAGTGTCACTATTGTTCACTTCCAGCCTTCATGGGTGGCTGTGGTTGGGAGCTGAATATCCAGGGTCATGTTGTTTTTGCTGGGGAGGTTAATATTGCTGATCCCCTGTGTATGTTCCTCTCATTGCTAGGAAAAAATCATGCCTTTAAATGAGAGGTAGAATCAGATGTCACACATTTTTTGGTCAGTTTTCTTTGTTCTTTTAGCCAGATCCAGTGCTAGAAATAATACTTGTGATTAAGTTTGCACTGGATTAGCTGTAGCTATAAAAGAATTCATTGTCCGTCTCTGTTATGCTGCAGACTTTTTCCATCAGAGAGATGATTATAATGAGGCTCATAAGGACAAGCGATTATCAGAGTCCAATAATCCTTGACCTATTACCTATCTCTGCAATAAATAAATGGCCCACATGTAACCAGTTGTATTTGTTCTTTATGCAGAGCTACTCTGGAGCAAAGGGTTTCATATGCCCTACAAACTCACTCCCTTGCAACGTGTGCCAAATGTCCAAGCTGTAATGACGCTGCTGTTTTGTTTGGCTGTGGCCAGTGCCACTCAAGCTCTCTGTCTCAAAATGTTTAGTAGTGGGCACCAGTGCCTTTCTGGCGGTCACATTACCTTTGTTTTTGGCTTTTGATGTCCAGTGTGGGAATGCATGAGTGGGGCATGTTTTCACAGTGGTGCATGGTTGAAGCATGTTATAGATATGTCCATGGATGCTTAAAGCAGGAGATGGGGATGGCTGAGCTGAGATTGGAGAGTGCCTTTTTCTAGCCGAGAATTGGGTTCAAATCTGAGCACTGTTGAGGGGTTTGAAACTCTCCTTATGATATGACAGCAAAGCTTAGGATTGGGAAGAACAGAAGCCAGTTAAAGCATCGGTGTCCTACCGATTCAAATCTGCCTACTGGTTTCATAGTTTCCTTAGTTGTCTGTACATGCTTACTGCACCTATATCAAATTTAGGAAGTGTGTGTATATAACTAACTTTTATACTTGGTGCATCCTCCCTTCAGTCATGCCGCTGCTGTGTCATGCAGCCATGCTACCAGTAGAATAGGGGCAGGAAGCCTCATGTCCTGGGGTCTTTGTAAGCACATGGACCATTTGTATCCAAGTGGGTTCACAACCTATTTATTTTGCAGTGGGTTGCTGACTTAAAGATGAGTTGCTCAGCTCTTTGCTGTGGCTTTTACTTCAAAGGGTGACGCTTCTCTGATCCGTTGAAGCTTGCCAGTGGTTCTGAGCAGCTGATCAGAGAAGTGCTGCCCTTTGAAATAAAAGCTTCAGGAAACAGCTGAGGCACCTGAGCATTCCCACACAGCTGTTTGCCATGGCGCTGAATCCGCATGGCAAACCCTCATCTTCACTGGAGGTCCAGAGGAGAGCCACGCGCATGATCAGAGGTCAGGAAAACAGATCTTACGATGACAGGCTGAGAGCCACGGGACTCTTTAGCCTGGAAAAGCGCAGGCTCAGGGGTGATCTGATGGCCACCTATAAGTTTATCAGGGGTGAACACCAGGATCTGGGGGAACGTCTGTTCGCCAGAGCGCCCCAAGGGATGACGAGGTCAAACGGTCACAAACTCCTGCAAGACCGTTTCAGGCTGGACATAAGGAAGAATTTCTTTACTGTCCGAGCCCCCAAGGTCTGGAGCAGTCTGCCGGCGGAGGTGGTTCAAGCACCTACATTGAACACCTTCAAGAGTAAATTGGATGCTTATGTTGCTGGGATCCTATGACCCCAGCTGACTTCCTGCCCTTTGGGCAGGGGGCTGGACTCGATGATCTCCCGAGGTCCCTTCCAGCCCTAATGTCTATGAAATCTATGAAAATCTATGAACCTAATCTATGAAGAACCACATGCCTGCCGTGTAAGTATCCTGGTGCAGTGGACCGATAGCTGAATCCCCGAGTGTGAAACAAAACCTTGCAGTTTGAGTTATAGTGGTTGGCTCTGAAGTGGCCTACAGATTCCCCAAAGAAAGAACAACAAGCTGTAGGGATGCCTTTACAGGATGCAGAAATCAAATCCTATCGCAGACCTTGTGTGTGTGAAGGAAAAGCAGAGAAGCAGCCCAAACTATAAAGCAGAGACAGTGGTTTCTCTGTCTCTTAACTGGAGAGAACTCACTGCTCTTCTCTTTCCTTTACAACATGTTTCAGATTTTCAGAGCCTGTAGATCTTAAGTTTATTAGTGCCTCCCACAGTAGCTTCAGGCACTGAGAGTGACTGAAACTTTATTATAGCAGTAAGCCAAGATGGTGTCAGAGTGCTTGTGACACCAATCCAGTCCTTATCTTAATCCTAGTCACAGAAGCCTGTGGCAAAGACACAGGGAAATCGTAATTACTTTTGGCTGATCTGAACCCTGTGCTTGATGCAGGCAGCTGAGCTGCTGTACTGGTTTGTCGGTGAGTGCGCTGGCAAAAGGAGAACAGTAATTGTTGAATTGCCACTGTTTACATCTTTAATGCGATTATGCTCCAGCGGTTGCACTTTCTATGAGCAAGTTTTTCAGTCTGTTCTGTTTCCTTCTGAAATGAATTATTCATTATGTATGGATGGTGGGGTGGGGCGGGGCGGGGGGTTGACATCCACTGGAGGGTGTATTATATCCACTTAGCACTGAATGCCTTTGGCACACTCCAAGATGCAGTTATTTCCCCGCCACTTGTACACATACTCATCGCTCTTTGACGTTCGAACTTTCCACGTTCATTTATGTTAACTTTTATTTTTTGGGAACAAGGGGCTGAGATGGAAAGTACATTGTCTGTGAGAGATTTTATTCAAATTGACGCACATTGCAAGGCTCTATTGGCCTCTTGGGTTAGTGGGTCTGCAGTTGTGTGGCTTCCAATTAGGGCTCTGTATATATGCAGATTGGGACCATTTTGAATGTTGCCACTTGGGTGCTCTGGAGAGGAGGCAGAATTCTGGAACTAGATGGGTCTTCTGCCGTCAGGACTGATGTGTAATGCCTTCTAGTGTGAGAGGGTTTTGGGGTGAAGAGATTTTGTAGTGTGCCGTACTGGATTGGGACACTGTTGCCCAGAAGGTCTATTGGTGTTTCAATGCCCCTGCTAGGAATTGGGCCACTTCTCTGAGTCTCCTTGCTTATTTCCATGACTTGAGCCAGCTTGGGTAGTACTGGAGCTCTTGCATTTAGGTCTTGCCAGGTGGTCTTAAAAGGCATGGGTGGATCCACAGTGCTGATGCATTAATGGGCTTGTATAAAACTTTTGGTCTGAGCTGCTATTTGCCCTTCACTTTTTGAATATGCAATTTTTTATAAACTTTCAAAAAATGAGAGAGAGAGAATTACTGCATTTGTTTAAAGTTCTGCAAGCTTTTTTTAGTCAAACAGTTCAAAGAGTGCATCTCACTAATCAGAGGAATATTTTTGCATCCCTGGGGTGGTCACACTGTTTTAATTGGAACTCAAGCTTCTTTGAAGTCCTTTTAATCCTCCCTGAGCTGGGGGAGAGGGTTTGAAGCAGCAACTGTAAATCTGAAATTTTCTTCATTTTATTTACATGTGTCTGGGGATGCGTGTAATTCATTTTTCTGAATTAAGCCCAGTTGCCAGTTTGTGGACAGCTGAGTGAGAAAGGTAGTTTGATTAAGAGGGAGGTCTGAGACAGTTGGTAGGGGGCTGCTGGTTGTGAGTGGTGAGTGGACTCTGTGCTTGTAAATTAGTGCCTGACCAATGAGCAGGTAATAGTGAATGGACTGAGCAGGAAGCAGTGAGGAAACCATGCAATAGCTGAGCCAAAGGGTAAGACCAAATAGAAACTTTAAGGGGGTGGAATTAAAGTTCACTCTTACAATAGAGTTTAATAGTTTGACTTGCACCCATAAAGGTAATAGTGTATGGTGATGCCTCGTTGCTTCTTTATCAGTGGGATCAGCTAAGAGTCTGCAGTGGTTTGAACTGCAACTCTGGTGTGCTGTGGTAGTAGTTGATGGAAAGAAATGTGCTTGACTGTGGGGAAACGTACCTATCCTAGCGCCTCACTCCCACATTCTGTGTCTTGGACATAAATTTTGGAAACTCAAGTTTCATTACAGGGTCAGACCCAGTATTCTTGGTGATTTGGGGTAGTCGCTTAGGGCAAGATTGTCAAAAGGACTTGGGTATGATGACACTTATTCTGCACCTACAAGTTGGGCATCTGGCTCCAGGATTAGAAATCAAAGACCCAGGTTGGGATGTCCAGCTACCTTTTACTGGGTGGGGAGCATTAGATGCCTAAAATTAGGATTTGCAATGCTCAGCATGGTAGGTGCATGAACAGTTTGATTGAGCCAAGATGGTGACACCTTTGGGCAAGTGTAGTAGATAAACTTTGAGTGCCTACATTGGTTTTTTGGTGCAAAGTTAGGGGTCTTGGGGTTCTGGACCCCTAGGGCCTACATGTCACCAGTGTCCAGGGGTGAACTTCACAGAAACTATGCCTGCCTGCAAAAGTCCTGGTCTTGTCCATTTACATTTTATACCCCTTTGGTGTTTTTGGGGACTTGGCACAATTGCACTCGCATCTCAGCTGGGGCTTGTTGTAGTTGTAGCTTGTTGTACCATAGTACAAGTATTAACTTTACAACGAACTTGCTACTGATCTTGCCAGCATTTCCCTGGCCTGTTTCCTGTTTGGTTTTATTTGTTTGCTTCACGATATGCAATTGATAAACACGCATTATGCAGGCCATAGATTCCCACATTTCATCAAGGATTGTTAACCTCCGTGTTTGCTGAAAACAGCGCGTTTCACTTTTTGCTTTAGCCAGAAGGGAGACATCTGTTTCTTGAGCTTGAACTAATCTTTGTTCAAGTTGAAACAGCTTTTAATTCATGGAGAAAAATGGCCTTAATCCCATTTCTCTGTTTTTAAAAATACCTGAGTATCACATGCATCTATTTAAGCACTGTACTTTTTTAGGTTACCTAGAACTACGTGAAAGACTAAATTAACTTGCGACTAAAGTGGATACTGAATGAGTTTTAAAAAAAAAATGAAAAAAGGGGGTTTCTTGCTAAAAATAGCTGTAACCTAAATTGCACTTTTAAACGCACTTGAAAGTGGCAGTTCTAGCTGTGAGATTGAAGAGGTGTTTGCTTATAATCATTTATAAAAAGGAATAATATATGGGATGCCAAATAATTGAATATAGAAATGACTAAAAATATAGCATAGACTCTCACAAGGATCTACAGACTCTCATTAATAACAGTTCGTCTTGCTCTCGATTGTATATTTTGTGCTACTGTTTGCTAATATGTAGGTCCGATAGAAATCTAGAAAAACATCATGATCAATAAAAACATAGAAAAAAATTCAAGAACGTAAGTAAATAAGTGTATTCTACAGGGATTATCTGCGACAAATATCAACAAAACAAAACCATCAATTTTGTGAAATCCATAAAGTAGACAATCAAATGGACTATAGCACATCAGTTTTTAGTCTTAGTTACAGTACTTAACTCCCTTTGCTATCGCAGAGAAGTTCTTAGAATAATACGTTAGTTATCTTTAAAAATGAGGTGTTCTGCTGTAATAACTTCCTGCTGAGGAAAAGTTTTGTGGTAAAAAGGTACGTTTGATAAAGGTGTTTCTTAAAAAGAAGCTTACTTTGTTCTGTCTTTTTTTCTCTGGGTGGGTCTGAAGAGCAGGGGGTTATACATGTCTCTGGAATTTATCAAAACAGGAGCAAGTGCCCTAATGCAGACTCTCTGTGCCTTCTCTAAACATTTATAGTTCTCTATGGGCACGTCTACATGAGACTAATTTAATGTGCAGTAGAGCATCACCGTTTGTATGTGCGCTGTATTTACTGCACATTAAATTAGTCTAATGCACTGTTTGCTAGTTCCAACACATACAGGTACTTAATAAACAACTAGCACATATGTAGATGCTGGCTGGTATGTGTAGCACATGTAGATGCCTGGCTAAGCCCTGATGCAAGCTTTAGGGACAGGTATCTTCTGACCGTGTGCACAATGGGATGGATTCCAGTGTTAATGGGACCAGGAGAGCTGAGCCAGCTGTAGGGGCAACTGTCTCCTGGCCCCATACACATTGGGACAGGTGTGTGCACAGGGCCAGGAGAGCTCCAGGCTCTGGGATGGGCTCTGATGAGCATGGGGCTGGTAGACAGCTGCCTCGGCAGGCAGCACAGTTCTCTTGGCCCTGTGCACATTGGGATCGGCCCCTGTGCCACCTGTCAGCCCATGGGTTAGCACCAGCGGTAGCCTGGAGCTCTCCCTGGCTGCTGCAGTGGGGGGAGAGCAGGACAAGAGGAGTCTTGGACTGAGCTGCTCCCATTGGGGCAGATCTGTGCCCGACAGGGCATACGTGTAGACACACTCCTGGCAACATCTAACTGTGCCTTATTTTGCTGCACAGTAACCTTACTGTACATTCATTGCACGTGGAGGTGCACCCACTGATTGGTAATTCTCATGTGAGCCAATAGGTGTTGAATTCAAACTGTCTTGTACCTGAGTTGTTTCTAAGTACCAACTGGAGCATCATCACACCCTGGTTGTGAACTTCCACTAATGTCCAGTGCATCAGAGGAAGAAAATTGTTGGGAGGAGAGATACCCAGAAGCCAAATAAAGTGTTTGTGAGGCAACAATTTCATCCTGGCCCCTGTAGGTGAGCAGGAGAGGCCCTGGAGCATGGGATTCCCAGACATCTCGAGCATGGAGTAGTAGTCAGGGAGGCACTCGGAGCCCAGGGGGTAGCTGGTATGGGGGTCCAGGAAAGGTGGTCCTTCCTCAAGGAGGCTATCCTTGTGGTACAGCAGGATGCAATTCCTCTGCGCAGGAAGGCGGGAAAAAGGTCCAAGAAACCTTCACGGCTGAGTGCGGATATCCAGGCTGGCCTGAGGGCAAAGAAAAAAGCGTACTGGCGGTGGAAGCAGGGGGCAGGGACAAAGGAGGAGTACACCTCCTTAACCCGAGCTGGTAGGGATTTGGTGAGGAAGGCGAAAGCAGCATTAGAGCTTAGATTAGCTTCTGGGATTAAGGATAACAAAAAATCCTTCTTCAAGTATATAGGTAGCAAGAAGAAATCTTGGGGTAACATTGGACCCCTACGGGACAGGGCAGGGCAGGGCAGTTGGTGGGGGACGTGTGAGAGAAGGCAGAACTCTTCAACAAGTTTTTTGCCTCCGTGTTCCTGTCTGCTGACAATGGGGTGCTCTTGGGTGATAGC
>NW_017728927.1:13111759-13133611 GCF_001723895.1 Crocodylus porosus
GCCAGAGCCTGGAATAGGGTGCCCAGAGAGGTGGTGCTCTCACCTTCCCTGGAGATCTTCAAGAGGAGACTGGATAGGCACCTGGTTGGGGTCTTATGACCCCTGCCACCCCCAGTGCTCCTTCCTGCCCATGGCAGGGGGTCGGACTAGATGATTTGTCTAGGTCCCTTCCGACTCATTGATTCTGTGGAGATCCACTTTTTCTTTTAGCTCCATTACCAAATATTTCAATCTACATATCACAGGCACATGTTGTTTTCCCCAAGAAGAACTCTGTCCCTTATGTAAATTTGCATCTTGAAGCAATTCAAGTTCCCATTCTAAGACTTTACTTCTCTACCAGAAGCCTTCAATTTTTCCAGGCTAAATCTAACTGTGGTCATTGTGTAATAGTATGGTCTTGTTCTGAGGAATTGTTAAAGCATTTGGTTCCTTCACTGTAATTGTTTGTCTTTCTTTGATTTGACAAAGTAACTACTTAGGTGAGTGAAGGGAATACTGCGTATATAGTGTATCTGGACTTTAGCAAGGCTTTTGACAAGGTCCAACATGACTTTCTTGTAAAGAAATTGGAGGAAAGTGGGCTGGATAAAAACTACTACAAGGAAGATAGATAAGTGGCTCAACAGCTGTTAAGAGGACCATGTGAGAAAGGTAGGAGGTTTCAAGTAGAGTTGTATGGGTACCTATCCTGGGCGCGGTGCTGTTCAACGTGTCTATTAACAATTTGGATGCTGGTATAGAAAGCTTCCTTAGCAAGTTTGTAGGTGACAAGAAAATGACAAGGATTGTGAACACGTCGGAGGATCTGGACAAATTGGAAAATTGGGCTAGAGATAACAGGATGAAGTTCAGTGTGGACAAATGCAAGGTGCCTACATCTCAGGAGGAATAATCAAAAACACAAATACAAAATGGGAGACACCTGGCTGGATGGCAGCTCTATGCAAAAGGGCTTGGGGGTCTTGGTAAGCCACAAACTCAATATGAATCTGCAGTGTGATGCGGCTGCACAAAAGGCGAATGTGGTTTTGGGCTGTATCAATAGAAGAATTAGGTGCAAGACACAGGAGGTGATAGTGCCTCTCTGCTTGAGACTGGTTAGGCCTCATCTGGAGTACTGTGTGCAGTTCTGGGCTACACAATTTTAAAGTATGCTGACAAGATAGCAAGGGTTCAGAGGCGGGCAACTAAGATCAGGAGCTTGGAAGGCAAGTCATAGGAGGAGAGGCTGAAGGAGCTAGGCATGTTCAGCTTGTGGAAAAGCCACTTAAGTGGGATCATGATAGCAGGCTTCAGATACTTGAAGGGCTGCCATAAAGAAGAGGGAAAGCTCCTTTTCTCTCTTGCTGCAGAGAGGAGGATGCACACCCATGGCTTGAAGGTGCAGCAAAGTAAATGTAGATTGGCTATCTGGATATGTTTCTTCAATGTTAGAATAGTGCAGCATCGGAATAGTCCACAATTTCCCTAGGCAGTCTATCTGTATCACTGGACGTGTTTAAAAAGAGGTTGGACAACTACTGGTCAGGTGTGAACTAGACATAGCTATGTGGATAGCCCATGCTTCTGGGCTTCACTGGTTCCTTCTGTATCTCTCCCCCCTCCCTCTTCCCCCCCACTATATATGTTGGGGTATTTTTTAAGCCCCCCTCAGAGGCATTGGGTGTTAGCTATAACTAAGGCTGGGGACTTCAACTGGGGTATGCTGAGTCTTTTGCTAGGAGCAAAGCTGGAGGTTCCTGGCTAGAGGGTCTTGCGCCTCCGCTTAGGGTCAGACCAATCACCATATTTGGGGTCAGGAAGAAATTTTACCCATGGTCAGATTGATAGGGACTGTGGGGGTTTTGCCTTCCTCTATAGTGGGGGGTTGGGCCCTCTACCTGGGACCTCTTGAGTGTATACTGAAATAATTTCACAGAAGCAGGAATTGGTTGCCATAGTTCTCCTGCTTTACCTATAGCAGCAGGTTAGGGTGTTGGGTCTATGTTGTGTTAGGGTTGAGGGTCGTCTTTATATGGAATGAGGTCTATGTTGTGTGGGATGATTTGGATAGGGATGACCTTGTCTCAAGCAAGGGATTGGACTAGATGACCTCTGGAGGTCTCTTCCAGTCCTACTTCTCTGACTCTTATGATTTAATGTGGAGGTTGAGGAGGACATAGGTTTTCCAGCTGGGATCCTGCAACAGAAAGTTATAAACCTTAAATGCATAGGAGTCCATAGGGTAGCAGGCAGTTGGTTTTCTATCCACTAGACTGAGGTCTGGTCAGAAAAAATTCTTCTGAAGCCTTGTGATTCAGTGGCATAACCTGATTTATGCTTCATAAGTAAATCTTCCACCCATGTTCTGACTGTCAGGCACTTTTTCTGGCATGTTGTAATCTCAGTGGTTGGCCCCAGATCTGGTGTAGGTATGCTACTGACCCTCTGTTTGCTGATCAGCCTCATCAGTATATGCACTTCCAGTGCTCACATCCAATAGGCAAAGCTTCAGATTTTAGCCTGGGATTTTCAGATGCTCTTTTTCCCCTAGTGATTATCTGAATGTCCTGAAAACGTCCTTTCTGAGGGTGTCAGTGTGGGTAGCGATTTTGCTTTAGGCTGGGTCTGTTCCTTAGATTAGTCTGATTATGTTCTCTTGTGGAGCTCCAGTCCTGCCTCTCTCCCCCCCTTCCCCCCTGGTTCTTCAGCATTTTCATTTTCCTCTGACTAGTCTCTGAATTCTCACCAAGATGATTCTTGCTCCACGGTTTAAAATTTGGAACTTTAAGAATAATTTTCATAGCAACTCTGCTGTGAAATAAATGACACTATACTTCAGGCATCTTTTCTCCTTTGCTCGGCTCTTTTACTAAGCTAATAAAATCTAAGATGAGCTAAAAGATTTTAAATGGTTATTTGTTGCTGCTCCAGTACATTTTAAAAAGAAAAAAAATATAATTTAATTCAACAATAAGGAGCTGCATTATTAACTGTGTTTACGTTTTGTGCTAGAAATCCTGAGGACAATAGGTACAAGCTTCCACAGTGTGAGAATTTCCTTTTAGCCTCGACATTAACTTGCAATTTAATCTAGTAAACCTAATTATAAGTTACAAAAAACATTTACTCGTTTTACTGTGAAGATTTTGCTAATACATGTTACTGCATGAGGAGCAGCAGCAACCACTTCAGGAAATATTGCTGATGGCTTTCTTGTTTTTATCCCCTCTGCTTCATCACTAATAATTTGCGAGAACCTCCACATTTTGGATTGAAATTTTCCAGACTTCATTGAACTCATGCTGGGGCATTTGGACATTTGATCAAAAATAATTGATATCTGATAAAGGTACTCTTATAGCCTTTATACAAGAATATAGGATAAAGGTCCCCAGTTTGCAGTTACAAACTGATTAAGGCATAGGCTTGTATCTAGTGCTGAAAAATCGTCTCTGGACTTTTAACATAGATTTTCATACAAGGCAAAGTTTGGGTACATCTTGGCCATTGATAAAAGGAAGACTGGGGTAGCGACTGGTGTGTGCTGGTGCTCTTTAGTTTGAGAAGAGTGCTGCCACGTTAGCTGTGGGAATGCTGTGTGGTTAAAGAAGCCTGCCCAAGGATTTCCCTCAACCTCCAAGTAACAGTCCCTTACACTATAGCTCTTTATACGGAAAGCCTATCCAAGGTATTAGGTCTCCCAGACTAATGAGAACTCCAGATTCGTTATTCTTCCCTCATGGCTTTAAATTCCTCCTCAATACCAGTCATTGTCTAATGGGAGAGGTTTGATTTGTCAGGGTGGGAAAGCATGGCATACAAAGGACTTGGCAGATTTGAAAGCATAGTGTTTAATGTTTGATGTGTATATTCATTGATCCATTTTGTCTCCATAAACCATGCCTTGCATTTAATGGGCCTGATTTCATAACCTCAATCAAATCTTTTTGCCCTGCGGCTTCTTGAGCATGACTCTTCCTACATGAAGTCCTATGGAAATCCAGAGTGTACCTTCCCCATTTGTGGCTTTAGGATCTTTTGGATTTGAGTGTGACATTGTACACACACTTCCACATGCTGTCAATTTTTGTGTTTCGCAATAATTTACCCAAAAAAAAGTATAAAAAAAGGCAGTGTTGTTTTGCTGCGTAGATGTGAGAGGGGTGAAGACCTCTGGAACCTAGAGAAATGAGTTTCTGGCTGCATATCATAAAAGCCAGGGAGAAGGGGAGGCGGGGAGAGACGCACACACTTAGTGTTGAGCAATAGTTTTGGCATTATTTATGCAACAAATCATTAGTTTTTGCAATGAAAACCAGAAAGGTATTTGACAGCTAAACTAAACTGAGAGCAGAGCATGATGGGGCAACATCACCTTCCGGCCTGCATTGTGCTGGAACCTCTAGCAGTGTGGAACACTAAAGCAATTAAAAGGCATTCCTGTGGGTAAGCAGTATTACAAATTGAGCTTGTATGTGGATGTGCTTGTTATTAGTAAGGGATGGAATTAGTTTACTCTCCGCTTCCTGGAAACTAATTTATATTGTGATCTAACTGGGATAAAGCTGGCATAATGCTTTAATTGGAATAAATGTTAGCTTCCAAACATCTCTGTAGGGTTGGATAAACAACCTTTGGATGCTTTCTTTTCTAAGATGGGGTGCCATTTTTGGGTTTAAAGCTTCAGTTTAGTGTCAACTGTTAAAGTGCAATCTTAATAGTACATATAAAAGTCTTATGAAAGACAGGTGGCAATGGCTTCTTTTCCTTCCAAGTTATTATTTGTGAAGCCCTTGCTATTAGGTATCTCTTGGGAATTCTTCTTGTGAGTTCAGGATTCTTCTGATGGTATATAATGCCAGAACAAATAATCACACCTGCCAGGGAAATAAGAGGCAATATCTGATAAAACACAAGCGACTTCTCACCAGATTCTTGAGAGCCAGACTGACAGCTTGTACAGGACAGACTGACCTCCTACATGTATCATGTTGCCATCCAGACCGGTATGGTACCAGCTATTAAAGTATACCATTGCCAGTTTTGGTTGTGATGATTTTGCTGAATGGCACTCCTTTTTGAAGGATGCTGCTATCTGAACAGCAGTGTTTTAGTGCCAAATGTTTTCATATGAGTCTTCATAAATGGCTTTTGTTTCCATAATGGCATCTTGAAACCGGAGGTCGATTCCATGTTGTAGAGAGTTTCATGACTTCCATTTTGAAAACAAATATTATCAACTTTGTTAAGAGCAAACAGGTTATTTTCAAAATGTCTTTACCAGCTGTGTCCTGTAGCAGCCTTTCTCAACCGATTGGTCGCAACCCAAGACTGGGTTGCAGAAATATATGAAAGGGTTGTGAACAAACTTTAAATATGGGATCTCCTTTAAAGGAGCAAACAGTGGGAAACTGCAGCTTTCCCTTGCAGGCTGGCAGAGTTCCAGCCTGCAAGGGGCTGCTTGCGGCCATGCTCCCCACATACCCCCTGACCCACACACCCATCCCCTGCCCCACAGACTGCGGGGCTAGGGTCTGTGAGGGGCATTGGGTCAGGACTGGCCATCAATATTTACAGATGGGTCCTGGTACAAAAAGGGTTGAGAATTACTGTCATATAGTACACAACACCAGGCAGCATTCTCCCTCCTGGGGGAGTCTGGAGATGGTCTTTGCTTGCAAGACCCATTGTCGCATGCTGTGTGCGCGCCAGCCGAGTATTCTGTGCCTGAGGCAAGGGTTTTTGTGGGGCATAGCTTTTATTAGACCACTCCTTGCCTGGAATAAGTTAGGCAAGTTTTTGAATGCAAGGCATCCTTCATGAGGCCACCTGATTAAAAGTGCCTTGAAAAGCTTGTCTAACTTTATCCCAGCCATGAAATTGGTCCAATAAAAGCAATCGCCCACAAAAACTCTTGCTTCTTGCATAATTCCTGGACCCATCACAGCTACAACATCACTCTGCACTATTTCTCTGCTTGATATTTCGACAGAAGGGAATGCACAGCTGAAAAATAGAATGAGAAAAAGCTGCTGGCTCTTTAAGCCTTTTGACTTTTCCAAAATAGATGCACCAGATCCCATTGAGCTCCTTATCCTATCTTTAAAGCAGTGTTTAAGCACAGGAGATCAGTAGTTGTTGGGGTTCCCATACTACTATGTTACACATGAGGTATGGACAAACTGTTTTATGCTAACATGCCTGATACCAAGTGGGATCTGTTTAGCCATGTTTCTTATTTTTGCATCTAAATGATGCCTCTTTGGATTCGTTGCTGACTTTACATTTGCTCCAGCAGAGTTAGCAGTTAATTGCGCTCTCTATTGTCAAGAGTCCTGCTAGCACACTTGCTTACAAATGAGTTCTTCTGCTGCTCCAAAGTGTTATGGGGAAATCTGCTTTTCTCTTTCACTGGAAGAAATTGCTGATGATATTCATAAATCCATGAAGAGCATTGTCTAAATGGGAAGAAACCTAGAACATAAGGTACTGGTTGCTCTCCCTTTCCTTCTCAAAGGACTTCAAATCTGTTGACTGCTGTTTTTGCTTGAAATATTAAGCATTTACTTTCTGATTTTTTGGTTTTGTTTTGTTTTTCCTGAGACTTGGCTGGCGGACAAGTAGGAGCTGTACTTAGGGTTTTTTTGTGAATTCTTAGCATCTTAAATTGAATAAGCAACTGTAACACATTTCCTTTATTCAAAATGTAATTAGTCAATTACATTCCATCTAGAAGTTAAATAGGTGTTTAAAATGCATTAAAATAGATGTTAATCACTGTGGAGAATGGGAATTTTTGCAGTATTTTAATTAACAGTAAAACAAGCTTCAGTGTCCTCACCTTTCCATGAACTGTGAACCACTGGGGGTGAATTGGTCTAACTTCTGTGGGTGAGGAGAAGAGACATATAGACAGATTAGTTTGGGTGCATGTTTGGATTGGCACAAAATAGTTCTGTAAGAGCTGGATGGTGCTGCCTTCCTGAGGAAGGGTGAGCAGCAGGATTGGTTGGGTAATATCTTTTATTTGCCCAACAGTAGGTCTAGGGGAGATGATAGACAAGCTGGAGGAAGGGCATTTTGTACCCGAAAGGTTATCTGAGATCCCACCCAATGGTGTAGTCAGTCTAACAAAATACCCTACCAAACAAGTCCTGGTTCTTGAATATTTTCTGGATCGTCTCATCACAGCTACAGCAAAAGTATTACTAAGAAAGGAGAGTTTTCCTACAGCTTGGCCTTGGGGATTAGCACTTTAGATTCCAACTATGCTTCTTGGGAGTTTTTGCCCATTTTTTACTGTGCAGCACTATGGTGGCTGAGCACCCTGGTGGGGATGCAGATGTTCCTCCAGAGAACAGAATCTCTGCTGGCAGAATCCCCATTCACACCAGCGAGGGTTTGCCAACAGAGTTATGGCAGCTTTTGCTAACTGCTATAGCATGTATAAAGTCATCAATGAATCCAAAGAGGCATAATACAGAAAAGGGCTTAGTCTACAGTGTGGTGCTGCTGTGTGGTACCTTACCCCTGATGTAGGTGCAGCCAGGTTGGCAGAAGCCATCTTCTGCTGACAGGACTTTTTCTACACTGGCAAATTTGCCAGCAGAGCAATGTTGGCTATGGTATATGATCTTTTTGTTCCCCCAGCCAGCATAACAAAGAGGACTTCTACATGTTTTCCAACGTGTTCCAATTGGAACGCATTGGAACAGACTCTATTAATCAAGTCTCCACGAGTGTTTTAATTAAAACTCTCCACTGTGTTGCAGCGTCTCCTATGCGGTGTCCTCACGGTTCAAAATGGCAGCGGGGCTCTTTAACTAAAGCTCATTAAATGAAATTTAGTTACAGCACCCGTGCTACCATCTTGAAATGCAGGATGCTGAATATACAAGACACTGTGGGCATTTTAATTAGAGCAGCTCCTTAGAGCTGCTTTTAATTTTAAATGCCCACCCCTCCCTCTACTCCTCACCCCGGAGCACATGCATAGGTGCCCTATGTTGGCAGAACATAATAACGTAGACGAGGGCAGAGAGGCAGACAGACTATACGGATTCCGAGAAAACATGGTCTGTTGGGCCACAAACTGTACTGCTGATATGGATTGAGGTTAGTATGTCCAAGTCTGACTTGAGACAAAAACTCTATGCTGATTTGTTGCATTATTTTCCTGTAAGGCTAAACGGAAGCAGGCCTTAAGCTGCTTTGTACTTGCCGGTGAAACTACAGAAACAAATATGTATTGGACCCCAGAGCTGGAAGCTGTAGGAGCTGTGGGTTTCACATTTGTAAAGATTTCATAGCTGGGGTTGGCTTCAAGGAATATTTGAAGAGATTTTATAAAATCTGCATTGGACTCCTGTGACAACTGTGTAAAAATGTACGCATTAAAAATTTCTTTCCAACTCAGTATTCATTTTTATGACCTCACCATTTTATACTAGTTCTATAAATATCATAGTCTTCTAAGACTGGTGAATTTCCAATATAATTTCCAATAAAATTGAAACAGCCTTTTTGAGAAGGTTAAAAATCTATTTGTGCTACCTTTGCATTATGGAGAGGCAAAGAAGGGCAGAAACTCAAGGTGTTTATGCTTTTTGTACATGTTGCCGTTAAGGGAAAGAGGCATAAAGAGACTTTGAGGGCTGGAAAATGAGAAGTAGTTGTGCCTGCTGTTCTACAAATGTTTGATCTTTATCAGCAAGACTTCTTTGGAAGGCTTCTGCCTCGAGTTCTTGGTCAGTTAATTACGCTTCAATCTAAAAAAAATTATGAGTTAAAAATATGCCATATTTGGATATACTTTGCTGTACTTCAACATGACTAAATATGATGCAGAACCTAGAGAGTCTGTCGTTTCATACTAAGTTTAAATCAAGCTAAAGAATAATTGCATAAAGAGACTTTCAGAAACAGGTAATTCTGATCAAATAGCTACCTTAGGGTACATACAAACCTTGTTACCCTGGTCCCTTCAATACAGTTAATTTTCATTAAAATACCCAACTCCTCAAACTAGAGTAGCCAAAATGTGTAGATTTTTTTTATATTTTTATTTTTTGGAACTCCAGTCTCATTTTTGCTTTGCACAGCCATAGCTAAAATAACTTCAAAGACCTAGTTAAAAATCAAATCTTTTCCCTTTGCTGTTACACTTTGAAACATTTCCTAAGAGCAATAAGCAGTTGATGTTGTAATAAATTATAAATAAAAACATTTAATCCAATTTTTACTTTTTTTCTACTGAAAAAAGTTTGCTGAACCTTGGGTAATGCTGTTTAAAGCAGCTCTCTCAGCAGGCTTGAGTATCTGAGTTTTCGATGAAACCTCTAGCAAGCCCTTAACCTAAGATAGTACACGGAGACCTTCAGTCTTTTACAAACCCCAAGGCATGTGCACGAAGGACACCTATAGTACCTTTCCTGCCAGCGTAAAGTTAGCAAACAGAGATGTGGAAGCTGATTGACTAAATCAGTGAGACTTGGATGGGCATCCCATTAAACTAATTTTGTACTTCATTTGATCAGTTTTGGGTTTTTTATCACTATTAACTTTCTCTATTTCAAATTATCTTTACTTCAAAGGAAGTCTAAGAGCTTTGGTTAGGAGTAATTTTGTCCCTTGACCATCTTACTCCAGCTGTAAGTGCTGGGCTAATTTGTACCTTAGGGGAAAAAACTTACTTCTAAATTGGTATCAAATACTCCTGACTGGCTACTGCTTCCTAGAAGCTGGAAAGGAGGATTTTGCTCGGAGGTTTTTGCAGAAGATTTTATCTCTGAAGGATGAAAACAACATCCAACTTTCTGCTCCTTAGGTTTTGCTCAAGAGAGGCAGACAAGAATTGAATGGCTGCAGTTGAGTTTACAAGAAGCAAGGCTTTTTATGGAAACAGCCATATAGTTGTGTGAGATGTTAGATAAGCTTTTGGGCACAAAATAACATCAAAAACTTTCTTCTTGCATATTTCCTAGACCACCCCCCAGCTACAAGAACACTTCAACCCAGCTCCTGAAATTCAGATTCATGCTTCATGAATAGTCTTGGAACCCTTAATAAAGGTGTGACAAAGTAGTGTTTGCAAGATGCTGCTTTTATTTCGTGTCCTAGTTGAATGACATCATTTAGTTACATAGGTTAACATGATAGGAGCTAATATTTATTTCCCATAGTGTCCGTTACATCTAGACTTCAGTTTTTAAAAAATTAAATGTCAGTAGAGCATATCAATCCCAAATATAGGCAGACCTAAAACTGCCAATTAATAAAACTGAATTTTTGTGGTTAGACTGTTGACTTGAATTGCTTAACAGATACGAATAGCTTTTCTTTTTATTGGAAAATGTGTCATCATAATTTTTACCATTTTACCATCAGGTTAATTTCAGCTGCTGTTTTTTTCTCAATGTGAATAAGACATTGTGGTTGATGTGGATTTGGGGATACACTGGGATCTATATCGGTTATCTCTAATGCATTCCAGTCTGTTAAACACTTCTTTTTCAATTTATATGGTAACAGTTTTGTATCCTGGTCATTAGACCGGTTGTCCACCTTCTTGATTATCTGCCACTCTGCTAAAGCACATATGAGACTTAGTGCTCTGTGTATGAAACTGAACTGATAACTGTCTTATCAGAGGTTCCAGTATAGATTTAGACTCATGGACTTATTCTAAGCCTGTCCTAGGATAAACAGATTTAGCTTTCATTTTTAATTTTGGGTGGCCATTTAAGCTGTCTCAAATGACTTATCTCACCGAAGTTAACTTTATTTATTTCCAAAACCACAAACCAATCTGTACTAGATCCTTGCTTTGTAAATTTATTGAGCAACCTGTCGTCATTATTTTTGTCCTTCAGCTTTGTGCGATTTGAAGACTTGTATGTCTTTGCAAGATGGTTGCTTTTCCTAAGTGATAACTTACTTTTCCTGCAGATTTCTTTGCAATGTGTTACAGTTTGTTAGAAAATTTGGTCTCTGCTATTTTCTAAGCTTGATACTGTTTGCAACCCTAGGTATGAACATTCGTAGGTGGGGGTAGGGGGCAAATCTTAGACTGGTTTAAAAATGGAGGGGCAGGTTGCTGGTGCAGTTGACATGATAGGGGTAGGGGGAGCCAGGTGATCACAACTTAACCCTTTCCAGAGTTATAACTAGGGACCTACCGAAATCATGATTTCATGGAAGTCGTGAAATCCAGCATTGCCCGTAAAATCAGGCAATGCTTGCCAAATTTGTGGGGGGTGTGAGGGAGTGGGGCCTAGGAGTGGCCATGAACTCCTTAGCGCCCCCTACCGCCACGTTAGGGTGGACTGGGCACCCTCGAATCCTCGCCCGCCACGACTTTGATGACAAATAAGTTGTATGGGAGGCTGCCTCTGTTCCCCTAGTTAATGGTACCAATGTTCCTGCCCCTACTCCGAAATGGGGTATCTCTATGCGCCCCGCCTTAAGGGCTATGCGTGCCTCCAACCTCCCTTTCAGCACGCCCCAAGCCTCGCAGCTGTTCTGTGGGACGTTGTATGATCCCTCGCCCCTCTGGTGCCCTCTCTCTCTCGGGCACCCTGGGCTCCTCACCTGCCTGGCGCCCCCTTGGGCCTTGCTCCTATCTTCCAGCCCGCTCCCTGCACCCTGGCCCTGTCTCGCCGGTGTCCAGCTATTGCTGGCGCCCCCTGGGTCCGGCTCGCTACTGGCGCCCTTGGGCCTGGCTCGCTACTGGCGCCCTGCTACCGGCGCCCTTGCCGGTGTTCTTCGCCTGCTCGCTCTCTCTCTTTCTCTGCCCCGCTCTGGGGCCTTGCCCTCTCTGGGGCCAACACCGTGCTCTGCACGCTAGGGGCCCAGGCAACCGCCGCCGTGCCCGTCCCCTTGACCCTTCTCTGGGTCGGTTGCCCCCCTGGGCAACCTCACCGCCCTTATGGGCTGGAGTCTGCAACCCCACACACTGCGCCTCCCCGGCGCAAACAGTTATGCCCTACTGGCACTGTGCCCCTACTGGGCACCGGGAACCCCCAAGCTGCTGGGGAGCCCCCGTGAGGCCTCCTCATTCCCCTACAGCCTCACCCGGTCCTCCGGATTAACCGTAACATAAACTCAAGCCCGATGGCTGCAACCTAAACAATAGAGCCTCCTGCTCATAAACTCCAAGCCCGTCTGGGGCTTGTAACCCTACCTCACTTTAGAGTATCGTGGTTCCCCGCATCATCGCAGCCAGCCAGCACAACAAGGCAGCAACCGCTGACTCCGGCCGCTCCTGCGGCCGCCAGAGGAGAACTGCTAGTCAGGCTCCGGCCTGGGCTGTTTATAAAGGCCCGGCCCTGCCCCCTTCTGGCCACCTGACCTGCCTGGTTGCCCTGGCAACCGGCACCTGAGCTGCCCGGCTGATTGGCAGCTCAGTTCCTTTAGCTTCCAAGGCACAGGACACCTTGGTGCTCCTGTGACAGGGGGGCAAACAAAAAACCCGTACTGAAAATAAAATGCTGGCTCCCCAGAGGGGGCAGTAGTCCTCATGGGGCTGTGGCTTGGCCTGGCTACGCAGTCCACCATGGGGGAAAGGGAGGGTGGTGCCAACAAGACGGGGAGCCCAAAATAGCTGCTACCCTCGCCACTGATTGGCTGAGAGGACTGCCGGTTGTGTGGCTCCACCCATCTCCACCAGTTGGTGGGAGGGAATGGAGACACGTGATGGACAGCCCTCACAACCAATTGGCAGCAAGAGGTGGGGCTGTATGATTGACAACCCTCACAACCAGTCAGTAGTGAGACACGGGACATGGCCACCAAAACCCCTTGGCCAATCAGAGGTGTGTGGGGGGAGGCACCGTGATCAGTCTGCAAAAATGGTGGCCAGCCTGCAATTTCTCCATGAAATCGTCCAGCCGCCTCCTTGAGTTGGGTAGACGCCAGGTTATAGCCTTGGCCACTTCAGTGTTTGGGCTGATATGTTGTGCGCTGAGACCGTCCTCAGACTGAATGACTGGCCCATCTGAGAACAAAGTGGGGAGAACTTTGTCCAGTTTAATTCATCCCATTGAAAATCCCCCCCCCCCCCAACTTGGAGCAGGGACTCCATTTGTTCAGGGAGCAGGGAGAGATCAGCCTAAAATGAGGGATCTGCCTTTTGTCATCCCTCTGAAAATCTACCCAAATATGAGTGAATTGAAAACTTCTGCGAATTGCAACCTACGTATTGTCAGAAACGCTTAGTCTGGTAGCTAAATTCTCTAAGACTTTTCTACAGGCAGAAAGATCCTGTGTGCTGAAAAGGCTGTCCCACACAACATGTTCTCAAGGAGGGCTCCGGGGGAGCAGAACCATCCCTGCAGAGGTTTATCCTGGTTCTCATGCCTCTCTGTTGGACCCTGGATCTTGAAAGCAAGTGGATGCTTTCTCTCCTGGGATTTGAATGCTCCCTGTACCAGTGGTAGGGAGCATGGAAAAGAAGGATATAGGCTGACATGTTTTCACAGTGTTGAGGGGCTGGGGGGACAAATATGAGACTCTGCTGAAAATTGGAAGCTTTCCAACCTTTGAAGGGTCTGTAGAGAAGTAACTGGATGAAATGCTGTGGCCTGTATGCTAAGGTCAGACTATTTTGTGATCTGATGGATCCATCTTGATTTAAAGCATGTGAGTTATTGGACCCTGCTGATGACCCAGGTGGTGGTCAGTTTAGCTATGTGATTGATTTTTGTGTGTGTGTGTGTGTGTGTGTGTGTGTGTATGTGTGTATATATGTGTGTGTGTGTATGTATATAATATGTTTTTTAAATCATGTCTTAAAAACACAAGAAATCATCAAAAAATCCCAACTGCCTCCTTATGTTACATGGATAATTACTCAAAAGTTGAGCGACATCAGTATTATACAGTTAACCTGAATTCAGTTCCTTTTTCAGTATACATTATGATAGTCCTTGTTTATAAGATTAGATTTTTGCCAGGTTTAGGTTTTTTTTCCCCTTATGCAATGCAACAAATAATTTGGGCTTGAATTAATTTGTCTATTAATATTTTAAATGTGAACCTTAGATCTGATAGAAAGCGTTTGTAGTGATCAAGGATCTCGCCTCACACCTGCTTTTTTGTAAAGAAAATCTCTTTCCTCTGTAAAATTTTTATGAGATGGGATGTTTTATAGACTGAAGCTACAGTGGTGATTCATCCTGGGTACAGCTGTTGGTGTCATTGTACCAGCGCATGCATGTTGTAGACAGACAAATCTGCAGGTTTTGCATGAATAAAGCTTGGAGCCAGTGTGCAAATCATGCCTTAGAGCTTCTTTGGCAGTCCATTTAAGGTAGTTTATATGTGAGACTAGCCACTGATGTCTGAAATCCCCAATGAAGACAAGGCCTTGGTCTGCCAGTTTATGACTTTTCCTTTTCTGTTGTGGGTGGAGTGGTGTTAATCTTCAGTGTCTGGATCTGCCTCATGCAAGCCTGTGGAGGATTTAACCTCTGGGACTGCAATACTGTCTTCTCCGAAGAACATTTGCAAGTGCTGCTCTTGCTTTCGCCTTCTCCTCTGCTTCCCTGCCAGCCTAATAAATCCAGGTGTCTTAGTTTGTTCTGTGTTTGCCAAACATCTGATTGGCATCTGATAAGTATGACATGCAGGAGTTTATTGTAAGAGACTTTTCTGATCTCAATCACCCGACCTGAGGCAAGTTTCTTAAAAAGAAAAAAAAAAAAGAGCCCTGTTGCATTTATTTAGTTATTGGTGTTTATTTGATATGGCTAAAGTGTGCAGCCTCTGAGGCTGGCTGCTGTTGTAGCATCGTGGCTAAGTAATGGATGAAATTGAGGAACTGGAAATATGATTGCTTTAGTGGAGAAGCAACCATTGTGATATAATTGAAAGGACCCCTCTGCACGTGCCTACTTACACCCACCTCCAGGGTGAGAGAAGCTGCATTTCTTGAGAGCTGAGCCTGGCTTCTGTGGATGTTAAGTTGGGAAACCCAGATACAGATGAGTCCTTCAGACTAACATCCCTTTAGCTTGTGCTACTCGCCTTGTTTTCTTTCAGGTTGTGGAAGTAAGTGGATCTGTTTGCCCCCCATTTCTTCACGTCTGTCACTCAGTGACATGCGTGCGTAGAGCACTGGAAATAGAATTCAAACGCTTTGACCCGGGGGCAGGTGGAGGGAACCTTTGTGATGTGTTACAACCTGTCTCCAGGCCAGGCTTGGCTCTAGTAGTATACCTGACGTCCAGTAGAGGGTACTGTCACACAGTATATGTCAAAACCTCCACAGTGTGCAAGCTCCGACATTGTTTCTGCTTCCTGTAGCCAGACGTTGAAAATCAAGGGCTTTCTGAGACTTTAAAAAGCAACCCAAGTAGTTTCCTCTGCCATCTTGGACGCTTGTTCCAGTTACCAATACTGTGCATATCTTAAAGGTGGGTGGTAACCTCATTCCTGTTGCAAAGACGTTGAGCGATCTGTTCCCTATGCCCTACTGCATAAAGAGACTGTCTTCATAGCAGGCAAGGTTCTCTGGGTAAATCTGATATCTTTTCCAAGAGCAATTCGAATAGTTGGAAAAATTCTTCTTGGCATACTTTTGGGTAAATACCCTTTGTCAGGTTGAGGAAGCATCTGCAGTTGGTCTATGTCCCTGGTCCAACATGGCTACAACCTATACCTCTCTTCATAACACACACTCTGCTAGAGCCCAGAAGCACCTTGGCCATCTAAACAGGATCACCCGTGTTTTGTTTTTAGTGGTTGGTACAGCCACGAGTAAGAAAAGTGCGCTGTTTGGCAAACTCTTATCCCAGGTAGGGAAGCTAGACCTGCATGAGCTAGGAAGTGCAGGCGCACGTACCACAAGGCTTGGTTTGGAGTGTGGCCTGAAGGGCATGATGGTAAGTGGGGCTATGTTCACTGGAGGATGGTTACAGAGCACAGTAGCAGCTTGATGTTCTAATGTCTGTTGCCAGCTGTTTGTGTGTGTGGGTGCGTGTGTGTGTCACAAACATGCAAGTTTGCTGTTTTAATGGACTGAGAGCACGTTGGCCTGTAGCAGTAGATTTGCCTGCCTCTCCCTTTGTGTTCCTCTCTATACATTCTTATCTAACACACAGTCATTCAACCATTAGCATGTCTTAAGTTCATTAATTGCTTCTATTTTTCTTCTAATTTCTTAGGAGTCCTGATGATTTCTCAAAGCAGATTGTTGCCCTGCAGCAGAGGGAGCTTGCACTAAAAGAGCAGAACACTAACATCACAAACAGGTCAGTGCTGCCAGTGTGACAAAGAGCGCAGTGTGACAAAAATCTGTTCCTTGGATGTGTATAAAGAAAATGAAAAAGTTGCGCTCTGAGACTTTTTGAATTTTGCTATTCTTTAGTTTATCTTTCTGCTTCCAGGGAGCCTACTACAAGACAAGTGTTGCTTGTCTTCCATGTGCTTCTAGTGAAGTTTCATTTATGACTGCCTGAATCTTATCAGAAAGTAACAAAACATCAAGGATTGTGAGAGCTGTTAGTGGTGAGAGAGTCAGAAATGTGGGGAGCATTTTATCCATATTTACTTTGTGTTTCATGGGGAAAAGGTGCTTTCCTAATCTTCCACTTGTGCCAAAAGGGTAAGAAAACTAAATATATAGAGCAGTTACCTAGATGTAGAGCTGAAATTAAGGGTTGTGAGGCTTGTGTGACTTAATATGTTTGCAAAAAGGGCCACTTTACTCTTACAATTCGTTTGCTAGGTAGTGGGATAAGCCTTAGAGCTTCTGGTTTCAATCAGCAGCATTCTGATTGTCAAATACTTTAAGATGTTGAGGAGTGTTAGCAGCCTTGACCCTTTAGCTGGATTCAGGGAGTTATTTGAGATGGGAGTTATTTGAGATATGACATACCATCATGATGCAGTTGGTTTAAAAAAAATCCCCATCTGCCAGCAGTACTGGGGAATATGGGTATTGGGTATTTGCGTTGGTTTGTGAGTAAAGGAGGCGTGGCTGGTGCTTCCCTTTATGTTGTCTTCCAGGTTAATTACAGATACAGCTCTGATTTGAGTTTGCTTTTAATGACAGTTGTGTTCAGATGTGGATACTAGTGTTGGATGTGTAAAAATACAAATCTGATTTCTGCACACTTGAACTGGCTTTAAAAAAACATGTCTGTTCTGCTCCTTGCTTGCAGGGTCTAGCAAGAGCCAAATTACACAAGGGACTAGTCTTCTGAGGCTTCTGTAGGAAATGCTTTAAGGATCTGGTACTTTGAAATATCATCTCAATTTGACTCTCTAGTGTGATAGACATTTAAGTCTTAAGATATAACTTACATGTTTGCCACTTGGTACCCTAAGAACTAGATGCTAAGGTTTTTCTTTTGTATTAACTCATTCTGGAGGGAAAACGTTTCCCTTATCTTTGTAATTGTGAAAGGTTGTAATCTGGATCCTGGCATTACATGTAGACTTAACCATGAGAAATCTGCTTTACTCTATAGTTGGTTGGGCTGATGGTTTATCATTGATCAAACTCTTCCACTGGGGCAATTGTTAGGATAGTGGTAGCACCTGGGAGCCACAGCCCTGGATCTCAGGACTCCACTGTACAATGCTGGTAGTTCTCAACCCGGGTGCTGCAGCACTGTTAGGTTTGTAAATGTGATTCACAAAATAAACACAGAGATTTCAAATAAGAATTCAGTGCTTAAAGTATTCTGCCCTGTTGTGGTCTTTCTGAGTTCTTTGCAACAGAAACATAGCTCTGTTATTTTTCTATAGTCAAAAACGAGGGAAAAGTAAGAGCTGGCATTTCCTGAGGGGTGCGTTGAGTCTAACGAGGAGTGTTTTCAGTTTAAGAAGGCTGAGAACCAATGTACTGTGTCCTGTACACACACAGAGCAAGTAGTTAATTCCTGCCCCAAACATCTGACTATCAAAATTAGGTCTGTTGTAGTTAAGTCCTTTGTTCTTGGGCCCCTGCATCCAGAGATTCAGTGACTTATCCTGTTGCTACTGCAGCTGAGTGTGGAATATCTTGCCCTACCTCAGGGCTCCATCAGAGGACTGGCTTTGTCTGCCAGAAATGTTTTGGGTTGTTTGTTTGTTTTGTTTGGTTTGGTTTTTTTTTTTACTTTCCAGACTTGGATGATTTCAAGTGGCAAGATTTTTAATCATGGCTATTCCTTGTGAAGAAGAGATGTGATTCTGTGGCAGGGTGCGCTCTATCACCCTCTGCCCACACACTCTCTGCTGTTTCTCAAACCATTTCATTTCCTTGCCATCAAAGCCAGTTGTCTGTTCGTGTTAGAAGCGATACTACAAGAGCTTTCAAAAAAGACTGTCGGGTTCATGGCTCTTTGTGTTGCCGAGGTGTTAGCTGACATGTCCAGCCAACAGCAGCGTACAGAATTTCTACTTTAGTGTAAATGTGTTGAGCACAAAGCAGTCAAATCTTCCATAGAACAGCAGTGGCTAAATGCCCTCTGCTAATCTCAGGCCAAACAGCATGTCTCCTGAGGGGCCTTGTAGATTCTGGTTCAAGGGATGATCATGCTGTCTGTCACTGGTGGAGGAAGGCACAAACAGAATTCCAGCTGGGCATTAAAAGCTTGGAGTATTGTTGCTAAGTGCTACTGAAATGGTTTAGCCAGTTGTTAAAATTGTTAGCCAACTGTAAAATCCCCTGGATGAAGCCAGCTAAAATGGTTCATAGTTTTGCTGTCAAGAAAGTTTAATGGAAAAACCCTCCAAAAAGCAAACCCAAAATATGTTTAATACTTTAAAAGAATTGTTTGAACGACCAAATTAAAACTGAAGAACTAGTGACCATGTTTAACAGTCATTGATTTTGCAGGTTGCTTCTCAGAGGTTGTCAGAGAAAATGCTTTTGCTGAATTCATTAACAGCCAGGAAGAGTCTTGTTGGAAAAAAATGGTCCTTTGGCAGTGCTCGTTTGTGCTGGACATAATCATTACAATTTAGTTTAAAAACAAAAGTGTGATTAAGATTACCTCCTGATTTCAAAACTGCCTTCAAGTGACACAGGCAGTCAGAACTTGCTCAACTGCAAACGTAGAAGGCATAGTTCTAGCCGTTTAGGTTTTAAAATTGACCAGTTCTCCTTTCTTCTGCCTAATATTTTATTCCATCTTAAAATGTAGGCAGTAAGGTATGTTAGAAAATTTTCCATTATGAATTATTTGAAAGTTCCCAGGAGAGGATCTTGAGCCTTTCGAAAATAAAGTGCTTGTTAAGAGACCAAATCTAATTTTCTCTTTTTCTTGAACCCTGTCCAGTGTCAGCTGATGGTCCGTTCTTTTATTTGCTTCCTAGTAGTATCCAAAATGTATCTATGTAACCCAAAAGTTTAGTGTGTGATTGTAACTCCCTCTAGTGGTCGTTACTGGCAGATATACAACCTTCTACTGTCTGGCAGTTAAAGGAGTCCTCCATTAACTTTAATTGTAATGTATTCAGTCTTCAGAATTGACGATCCTGTTGATGAATGGTTGCGCCTGTAGGTACTGAATACTCTCCAGACATGAAGGCCTGGATCCCTTTTCACAGTGAGCTTAAGTTAATTTTCTCATTGCTGCTGAAAGAACGAATGTATGAGTTTGGCTTCCTGGCTACTTAGGAAAAGCATGACCAGAAGAGGCTCACACCTGAATTTCTTTTCAATAGTGAAGGACAAAATCAATAGTGGGTCCTAATTTCCTGTTGTCAGAATGGAAAACATGAAGGTTAGCCAAAGAGGTTTGCAAGTAAACCGCTAGTTTACGGTACAATTAATAGCTCATGGACTTGGTCCTTTCCTGTGTGTTTCATGGTGCCAGTGATTTGAGCTGAGGTGTGATCTGTAAGATCTTTGAGACTACTTTGTAACACAGGCTATGCTTGACCCTTGGTTGTCATCCTACCCCTGGCTGCCTATTCTGTATGCAGAGATATGTTTGGTGAAGGTGGTGGTTATGGTAGTTTAGTTTTATATCACGATGTGGGAGGTGCAAGGAATGGGTTTTATGTGTCTAGGTAACACTAGCAACCTTTTCATGATTTTATGCTGCTATTGTTTTTATTGTGTCTCATTTTTATTGGGGAACTTCCCTTCCATACATCATGACTGTTGTAGATTTTTTCCATTCTGCTGCTCATCTTGTAGCTTGATACATCACTCCCAATTTCCTTTTGATGGGGTGAAGCTGATTACTAATGTAGCAGGCTATGAGCAGACTGGGCTTCAGAAAACAAACCAGGCATGGAAAAGATAGCACAGGGGAACAATTTGCTACAGAAGATCACATCCTTTCCTGCAAAACCGAAGAGCAGATTTAGCTCTGCATGGAGTCTGTTACTGTTCAGTTTGCCTTAGGTGATCTACAAAGAGTGCGGAGAAGAGGGGGTGAGACATAGGTAGAAATGTGTTCAGAACAGCATATTGGTTCTCTGAGGAATAACCAGCCAAACCCGATTTCACTTTGTTTTTCCATTTTTCAACTGCTATCTCTTTATTGCTATAGTGCTTCTGCACTGCCAGTGTTTCCATTATTATAAAAGCAATAAAAGGTCATCACACCATAAAAGATTACATTATAGTAACCTTACAACTCTGCCTTTGCATTGATTTTTTTTTTTTTTTTTCTTCTTTCCCTTCTTCCTGGCTTTTGGAATTCAAGCACAATCTGTGTTTGTGTAACCTGTTTATATGGCAGTATTTCAGGGTCCTCCAAAGAGCAGGTGATGGTGTATATTGTGTGCTGCACTGCCTAAGCAGTTTGGGGTGACTTGGATACCGAGAACCAGGGGACTACATTTTCTCACGGTGGGTTTAAGTGACTTACTTTGTTACTTTAACAGTAGGTGGGTTTTTTGCTTGTTTACATGTCTGAGCTATATGGAGTCTCTTGGAGGTTGTTAACATTTGCTAGGTAGGAGAGGAAATTCGTCCTGCGGTGCTGACATATTGGGGGGAAGGTCATTGCCCGTCTTCCATTGAGCACATTAACAGCAACAAAAAAACCAACCTCAGCATTGCCGAGTAATGTAGCGGAAAGCGCCATTACTAGCGCATGATGGAATCTCACCGCTGTTTTGCAGCACGTTGCTGAGAGTCGTGTAAATAGAGTAAATTATACTCTCGGCAGCAGCAGCAGGAGGTATTGTGGAGCCTGGTAACTGTCGAGTAAAGATAACAATCCAAAGTTTAGAAGAGCAGAGGATAATGAAGACCGCTTTAGGATTGCATTGATAGTATGAGATGCACCTGAACTGCCTCCCACAAGAAATTGGCCTTTCTTAGGAGGAGCACTAGGTAGCTAATGAAAGGAACAAGTTTAATGATGTGGTCTGTTTAGCTGTTGTGGGTAGTTTTTTCCCTTTTACTTAACTCCTTTCTAAGTAAAAAGTGAATGTCCCTGGAACATGTCAGCATATTCCTGACAAACTTCTCTCATGCAGTTTTTCCGGAGGCAGGGAGAGGGCTTTTTCTAAAATCCAGACATCACTTCCCAATCTTTTTGGTGCTTGTAACCAGCTGAGTGCAGCCAACCCTTATACCTTTTCCCTAGTCCTCTTCCGCCAACTTTTAGTTTAATGCACAGAGTTGGTCATACAGACTGTGGTGCTGAGTTTTTGAAAAAGAAGCTATTCATAGTTCTTCTCTTCCCATGCTGTGCTGCAGTCTTCTGCCTTTGCAAGCAGGGCTTTTCATGAAAACTGGGCACAGAGAACTAGAAAGAATCTCCAAAATAAGTATCTATGTAGACAGATAGCAGTTCATAGATTTCATAGACATTAGGGCTGGAAGGGACCTCAGAAGATCATCGAGTCCAGCCCCCCGCCCAAAGGGCAGGAAGTCAGCTGGGGTCATAGGATCCCAGCAAGATAAGCATCTAA
>NW_017728927.1:13133711-13194974 GCF_001723895.1 Crocodylus porosus
AATTCTTGAGTTGCTTTAGAAAACTTTAAAGGTTGGGCTAAAGATTTACGGCCTGAATCTCTTTTCTCCTTTAAGTTACAGACTCTGAATATTGTACAACATATTTTCCTCATTTCCTTTTCCCTAGATCCGGGAGGATCAGGTACACATAATAGGACTGAGTTAGAGAAACCTTCTGTTGAGGTTTTTTCTTCCTGTTGTTCTGATGTTTTTTTAATAAAGGTTTTTACTTGTTCTCTTCCAAATGGTGTCAAAGACCTAGTGCTTCATCACTGCTGCTTGTGCAGCTCTTTTCTGCTGTAGCCTGAGGCAGTGCTCTTTAATCCTGGAGCTGTTGTCAGTGCAGTCTAACTTTGGCTATAAAAAGGCCACCACTGTGATTGCCCCCCCCCCCCCTTCTTTTTACCGTGTTTCTTGACTTCACAGCTAATATACATAGCCAGTGTTAATGTTAGTTTATTCTCCTTGTGTTACATAAACACATAGATAATGTTAGGTTAGTTTTTGTCTTGGGTCTTGACTATCCTACAGAAAGTTTGCTGGTATAGTTATATTGGCAGCTGTCAAGTTATATGGGTTTCCAGGATGAATAGTGGTATACCAACAAAAGCATTTTTCTCTTTCTTACTGGTGTAACTTTGTCTACACTAGCACAGCATTTGGCAGTGTTTTATGATGGTGGGCCAGAATGACCTAGCCTGGTCTGAGGTGAGCTGGCACTAGGACCTGCTCACTGCTGCGTCTCCCTGCCGCCTGGCTCAGGTGTGGTATGGGTAGGGCCCCCTGCCAGTAACATTGGGAAGGCCCAGCTTGTGGACTGGGTCCAATAGCTCCTCAGGCCAGTTCTGGCCCATAGGTGCCATAGGTTGCCAACCCCCTGTAGGAGCATGTCTGCTGGGAGAAATGCTGTGAAAAAAGGTTGCACCCCTGACTCGTATTAATTATACTAGAAAAAGTTTCTCCTATGGACCTGGCTTCAGTTGATCTCAAATGAGAAAAATCCAGGCAGGATCTTGGTTTTTCAGTGCCATGGTCAGGGCTGTACTTAAGTTTACCATGTCAAGGACATGTGATAGTCGAAGCATATAACACGTACAGGGCTAGGCAAAGCACTTAAGCATGAATGTCCATTTGGGAAATATGTATGTGCTTCTTTTACTTCAGTTTCCTTGTCACTTTTGAGTCTTTTAGGGTGTCCAGGATTTCTTCCTTCCTGCACAAGGTTTCTCCTCTGAAATATAAATTTTCTTTTGCAGAATCCTAGAGTTGGTGCGCTTTTTCTATCTTTTTTTTTTTTTTTAATCTTAACAGGCTATTGAGAAACCCCTTTGCCAGACGATCAGTCTTTTAGCAGGTGATCTGTTGCTTGGCTGTTCTGCCCCCCACCATCCCTCACCTCCCATCCCATGGTAATTTAGACTTGAATGCATAGTTTCCCTTTGCTAGCCATCTCTTTATGTAAGTGTGCGCCATTTGAATGGATGATTATGAGCATTTAACAGCTCTCCACTGTTAGCCCTGTATCAGAGGAAAGAATGTCTTGTCTTGCTCTATAAGCTTCAGAACAGTAACGCTCAACACATCCAGCCCGCAGGCTGAGTGACATTGTGTGTGGGACCAGTCCATGGGTGGTGGGATGAGCAGTGGCAGTGTTAATTGTCACAGCTTCTGACCTGTGGCAGTTAGTGCTGCCACCAGTCCTCTGCCACCAAATTTCCAGACCCGTGGGAAGCCCTGTGGGGTGGACGTCGGTTCTGCAGGCCCTATCCTGGGTGCCCCTGCCTTAGTGCAATATGGAGGTGAAGGCAACGGAGGAGCTAAAGAGCCCTGCATTCAAAATAGTTTACAGTCGGACATTGATATGGAGAGAGACCACCTTGTATCAAAAAGAATTCACAAGTTCTTAACATCAACAGAGTCCCCAGTTCTTCTTATGCTCTTCATATAGAATTAAAAATCACCTCAGTCTGGAGTTCATCTGAGTTTGTGTATTGAAGACTGATCTTAGCTTCAGAAGAGCAGCGAGTTTACTCTTTCCATATTCATGTCACTGGAGGACACCATGGTTGCTGCTTGCTTCTCCTTCTGATTCCAGTGAGCACTTCCAAGAAAATAGTGATTCATCTAACTAGCATTTGGACAGTCTAGTTTCTGCTGTCCAGGAAGAGGTTTGCTAACTCAGGTATCTTAGAGACGGATTCTTTTCAGCTCCATTTTTCTGAGCAGGGACCAGGTCATCCCCTTTTACCAGGACCCCTGTAGGTCCCAGGGGAAGCGCACCCAGGCCTAGGGTTAAAGAGGACCTAGTCAGGGAACTTCTGGAGGGACTGGATGTATTTAAATCAGCTGGTCCTGACAATCTCCACCCCAGGTGCTGAGGGAATTATCAGAGGTCATTGAGGAACCCCTGGCACGGCTGTACGAGCGCTCGTGGTGCTCTGGCATTGTGACAGAGGACTGGAAGAGGGCCAACGTGGTTCCCATTTTCAAAAAAGGGAGGAAGGAAGACCCAGGAATCTATAGACCAGTTAGTCTTCCCTTGGTCCTGGGTAAGCTTTTTGAGAGAATTATCCTGGCACATGTCCACGAGGGGCCAGCAGGGGACATTATGCTTAGGGGCAACCAACACGGGTTCATTAGAGGCAGGTCCTGTAAGACCAACCTGGCCACAAAATCCTTGGACACAGGTGTCGTGGTGGACATAGTCTTTCTGGACTTTAGGAAGGCCTTCAACACTGTCTCTCACCCCATTCTCACTAAAAAAAATGGGGGACTGTAGTGTCGACACCCACACAGTCAAATGGGTCACTAACTGGCTGGAGGGCCGCACCTAGAGAGTGGTGGTGGATGGGTATTATTTGACCTGGAGAGATGTGGGCAGTGGGTCCCCCAGGGCTCAGTCCTCAGGCCCGCACTGTTCAACATTTTCATCAGCTACTTGGACAAGGGGGTAAAAAGCACCCTGTTCAAATCTGCAGATGACACTAAGATGTGGAGAGAAGTGGGCACGCTAGATGGGAGGAATAGGTTGCAATCAGACCTAGACAGGTTACGGGGTGGGCAGATGAGAACAGGATGGGCTTCAGCACTGACAAGTGCAAGGTGCTGCACCTGGGGAGGAAGAACCAGCAGCATACCTACAGGCTGGGGAACCTCTTTCTTGTCAGTGCAGAGACAGAAAAGGATCTTGGAGTCACTATTGAATGCCAAAATGAACATGGGCCTATAGGAAGGCCAACTGCTCCTTGTCATGCATCTACAGATGCATCTCAAGCAGGTCCAGGGAGGTGATCCTCCCCCTCTGTGCGGCACTGGTCAGGCCACAGCTGGAGTTCTGCGTCCAGTTCTGGGTGCCGCGTTTCAGGAGGGATGTGGACAACATGGAGAGGGTCCAGAGGAGGGCCACTCGCATGATCAGGAGTCAGCAGGGCAGGCTGTACGAGCGGAGGCTACATGACCAGAACCTGTTCAGCCTCCACAAGAGAAGGCTGACGGGGGATCTGGTGGCCATTTACAGACTAGTCCGAGGGGACCAGCAGGCATTGGGGGAGTCCCTGTTTCCCTGAGCACTGCCAGGAGTGACGAGAAATAACGGTCACAAGCTGGCAGAGGGTAGATGTAGGCTAGACATCAAGAGGCGCTACTTCACGGTCAGGGTGGCTAGGATCTGGAACCAACTTCCAAGCGAAGTGGTGCAGGCTCCTAAAAGGAGGCTAGGTGAACGCCTTGCTGGGGTTGTTTGACCCCAGTACTCTTTCCTGCCATGGCAGGGGGTCGAACTTGATGATCTGCTCAGGTCCCTTTTGACCCATCCAATTATGAAACTAAGATGGTAGGGCAGAGGTGTGATCTCTGTCTAGTCTTTCTAAATTGTGGCATTCTGTTTGGAATTTGTGGTCTTTCCCAAGTTTATCAAATCTAATGGAGGATGCTGCAACAAATTCCAGGCTATAGAGTCCCATAATCTGAAATGCAGAGGGAAGTCTGCCTTTCTAGCTGAGAATTGACAGTCAGTCAAGGAGTTGACTGCCTGGCACAACCTGTATTTTTGTAATGTGCTCTTTCCCATCATGAATTTTCACTCCAAGTCTTGAAGGCAGGCTATGAGTATAGGCAAACATACATTTTACACATTGGACCTGACATCACCAGGATCCACTCCTTCCTCCCAGAACTTTTTGCCACATCTGGAGTCAAACATATGGATCTTGGATTGGCCTCATCACTCACCTCTTGACTCCCCAGTGACTTCCCTGTTTGCTGGAAGACTGTCATCATCTTATCGAGGGACTGCTGCTGCGGACGACATTCTAGCCACTGAAAAAGGGCAGGGGCAATTGCTGTTTGGGTGTGTATAGCAGTTGTTACAGTCTGACTGCATGAGCCTGTAGCGATCTTAATTACATCAGGGATATTTAATTGCTGCCCTGTGGACCAGGTACGGCGCATGGAACTCCCGAAGGGTCTGGAAATTTGGCAGTGAAGGAGCGGTGACAATTAACACTGCCACCCCTTCCCCACTTCCAAATTTCCGTGTCCTGTGGGCTGGATAACCTGGCCCCATGCCTGGAACCAGGGCTGAGGTGTCAGGCCTGATCCAGCGTGCGTAGGGGTGGGGCAGTGGGCCCATCCCAACACTTGGGACCTAGCCCTGCAGAGACTGGATCAGGCCCGTGCGCCAACCTTGCAACACTCACCTGGCCCATGGGGCCGTGAGACTGTGCGCTACTTAATCAGATAAATCACCCTTTGACTGTGAATGACTGTTAATGTTAAAGACAATTTTTACTAAGTTTGCTTTGCTGCAGAATCAAGTAGGCCTAATAGTTGCACTGTAACAGCTTGTATTGGAATTCCTTGATAACATCAGTCTATACTCTGTGAAGCTGAACCTTTTAGGACCTGATCTGTTGGGGTACATGACATGCAACCTCTGATGCAAGGCTTTGTTCCTTTGTCTTCTGTTCATGTCGTGGGACTTCAAGGGAATGGTGCTACGTATTGAAGATAAGGATCATATTGTGAATAGATTAGAAACCAAACCAGCTTTAATGGGGAAGAGGTCTTTCTTTCAGAGATGTGGACCTCAGAGCGGCTGGTGAATTTCCTGTCTTCGGTGGGGAAAAATACAAAGGTTTATTGCAAGAAATCTGTTTATAAGTATTGGTGCTTTTAGGGGTTATACAGGAAGGGATCTGTTTGGGTTCAGCGATGTAGTTTATGTTGAGGAAAATGGTTCAGAGAATGTGCTTGATTAACTGTTTTTGTTCTGTTAGTGCTACAGTATCACATCTCTTCTTGCCAGTCACCAGCTCCATTTGTGTAAATCAAATGTATGTGCAACTGATTTACCTTTTCAAAGAACTGGCTGTATGCGTATCTTTAAAAAATATTCAGTGGAGACCAGGGGAAGAGAGGCTGCAAATTGCATAGGCAGTGCCTCCGAGTTAGGTGGCAGACTTTTTTTTAACCATAATGAATGAATGATGATAAGCTGGGAGCTGTCAGTCTTCATAAGTGTTGTTAACTCAGATGCATGTCATAAATCGACTGCCTATTTTCCTCCTTCCTTGGACATCCCAGAGAATGTCCGTCACATATATAAATGGGACCTGTCAGACTTTTCTCTAATCTTCTTTAAACTTGGACAGAAGTTTAATTACAATGAAATGTCCTTTATCTAAAGGAGGAAGCAGCGCTGGCTTTTTGATGGTTCCTATAAGTTATTTTGCTATCGGGAGAGGCAGTTAATGTGTAATATGGGCTCTTGGACAAGGACAGTCTTTGTCTTTTTCGGTGTGCATATATTGGGCGTGTTGTACATACGTACCCATATGCATAAATCACAGCATGTATAATCTAGACCTGTATTTGTTTGTGGCATTTATGGGCAGTATTAAATAGCCGCTAGCGTTTCTGCATTTATTTTTACAATATCTCTAAGAAAAATGGCCTTTTACATTTAGTTTTGATGAACACTCTTTGGATGGAAAAAACCCAAATATGAAGTACCCTCTTTGTGCTTGAAAGTAGATGACAAGATCCCTAAAGTTAAAGTGCTGTAGAAATACTGAATTATCAATCACTTCCCACTTCCCCCTGCCCTTTGCATCCCATACTGTTCTGTATCAGAAAGCAAGGAGCCACAAAAAAAAAAAAGGTTTTAAGCAAGCATAAAAGTGTCAATTTGTCTCCTACTTCAATGGGGCCTCTTTGTCCTGCAGTCAGGGAAGGAGGTCCTGACTGAACCTTGGCTTATCATTCTCTTCTCTATTTTTCTTCTTTTTTTTCTTTTTACTTCCAAAGACCTGTGCATCTTTTATGTATTTGTAGGGCACAGTGGGCCTCTGACGTGTGCTGGCCTCCTCTGCCAGCAAGGGGGTATGTCCGATTCTTCCATTCTTTGGAGTTATTACAAATCAAAGGGGAAGTAAAGAGAGGGACAGCAAATGATTTTTGTGATCTTTCTCGTCGTTCTTTCTTCCTACTCACTACATGCTAATTGGAAGGACTGTAAACTAATTTAATATTAGGATGAGGATTTCCCTAATGAACCTCAGAGAGAAGGTACTGTCTCTTTACACAGAGTTGCACTTCACTATCATTTCCCTGTATTCCCTTATGTTCTCAGCAGTTTCTGTAGAAATCTTCAAATGTAAAACTAACAGACCCATTAAAGTTGGGTGTGCAGTTTCTTATCTGATGTTTCTGAGGCAGCAGTTCTCTGCTGGGGTCACTTGTCGTCACCTACAAAGTTGTTAAGGCATCATTTTCTTGTTCTCGGGGAGCTCGTCCACACTGCCTCTGCCATGCCTGGGAGAGCTGCTGAGAAGCATGCCCTGCCTACTCATTGCATGTGGAGTCCCAAAAATAAGGCAATTAGCTATCCTATAGTGATCCTGAGGGCATGCCAGGAAGCATGCTGGAGACAGCCTAAGAGTGGTGGCATGGCATGTACTCAGGACTGCTCTGAGCTGTCTGCACTACTTAATTTCTTGGGGGTGCCTGTAGACGTGCAGGGCCGCTACTCCAACGCACTGTAATTATAGCGCATCAGAGCAGACTCAATTAACAGTCTGCTGGAGCGTGCGAACTAGCACACTCTAGCAGCCTCCGCATCTTGTATATTCAGTGTCCCCGCACTTCAAAATGGCAGCGGGGGGCATTTTAACTAAAACTCATTGAATGAGCTTTAATTAAAGCGCCCCTGCTGCCATTTTGAAGCATGGGGACAGTGACTACACAAGATGCTGCAGGTGCTTTAATTAGAGGCTCCCAGAACCGCTCTAATTAAAGTACTCTCCCCGCTCCCAGAGCACACATAAAGATGCCCTGGGATTTGATGTGTGCTGAGTAAGAGTATGTGGGTGGGGTTGTCTCATGTACAGAGCCAGGATAGACCAGGCTTTGTAACTTAACTTTTGCTTCTTGTTATCTTTAGCTTGGTTATTTGAGAGGGAGTCTACCAAGCATTTTCTGCAGCATGACTGACTAGAAGCAGTTTTAGCAAAACTTTGCTTACAGGAGAACAAAACTCAGTTGGGCCTAGAGGCAATGCAGTGCTGAAACTGGTCCAGATTTATGAAAAACAGGAATTCGTATTCAGAATGAAATTCTCTTTTTCTTTCAACTACTCCTCTTTCTTTTAATTTTCCATTTATTATTCCATTTCTGTCGTTCCTGCTCCCTTCTGTTTTTGAACAGGCAAGTGCTGCGATCAACCTAATGATTAACTCTGTGTTACTAGGGTAGCCCCAAGTCCAAATAATCTTTACTATGTGAATACAAAAGAAAAAATACATAATCTCTTCCTACAGAGCAGGGAACAGTACCAAAAAACGCTACTCTGAAACTAGTATGCAAATACGTGAAGTCTTGATTCCAGCCTGTCTCCATGCTTTGTCTAAAGCTTTTGAAATTGTAGTGCCTCCATTTTCAAACCACTTAAGGACTTATCTCCTATTTCTATAGCAAAGTTGCAAACTAAATACTGAAAAGATTTCTGTGTGCTGCAGAAGACAGCATCGTAGAATCACAGAGTCACAGAAATGAAGGGCTGGGAGAGACCTTTAAAGATCATCAAGTCCAACCCCCCTGCTCTGGGCAGGAATACTGCTGGGATCAAATGATCCCAGCAAGGTCTGTCCAGTTTCCTCTTGAGGCCTTCCAAGGTTGGGCACTGCACCACCTTCTTGGAAGGTCTGTTCTAGATTCTGGTCACCCTTACCATGTAGAAGTCCTTCTTTACGTCCAACCTGAAACTATCCTCTAACAGTTTATGGTCATTGCTCCTTGTCCTCTCCTGGGGTGCCCTAGTAAACAGTTTTTCTCTCGGCTCCCAGTATTCACCCCTTACATACTTATAGATGGCCAAGTGCCCCCTCAGTCTTCTCTTCCCCAGGCTGAACAGCCCCAGATCCCTTAGTCTTTCCTTATGAGGTTTGTCCTCCAGGCCCTTAATCATTCTTGTGGCCCTTCTCTGGACCCTTTCACGATTCTCCATGTCTTTGTTGAAGTGCGGTTCCCAGAACTGGACGCAGTACTTCAGCTGGCGTCTCACCAGCGCTGAGTAGAGAGGAAGTATCACTTCCTTAGCCCTGCTCACAATGCATCGGCTAATGCATCCCAGTATATTGTTAGCTCTGTTGTCTACAGCATCGCACTGGCAGCTCAAGTTCATCCTGTGATCAACCATAACCCCAACGTCCCTTTCAGCCATCGTGCTGGCCCAGGGCATCTCCTCTTAACCTGTATTCATGTTGCTGGTTACCTCTCCACAGATGAAGCATTTTGCATTTATCTTTATTGACCTGCATCCAGTTCCGCTCCGCCCACCTGTCCAGCTTGTTTTGGTCCTCTTGGATCTGCTTCCTATCCCCTAGCGTGACTGCTTTTCCCATAACTTTGTATTGTCCACAGACTCAGCTAGTGTGTTTTCCACATCCTCATCTAAATTGTTGATAAAGATGTTGAACAGCACGGGGCCAAGAACCAAACCCTGCGGGACACCACTGGCCCGCCAAGATGTTACAGACCCGTCCATCACCACTGTCCAGGTTTGACCCTTTAGCTAGTTCTCAGCCCACCTGATCGTGGACTCTGCCAGCCCACGATCCCCCATTTTTTTTAATAAGAGTGTCATGGGAGACTGTGCTTGAAGGCCTTATTAAAATCCTTTCAAGTTTGGCTGTGGCTTGAAAGTTAGTTGTGAGATCAGAAGGATTGTCCTGTGGAAAAGATAGCGGATGGCTTTAGTTTTTGTGTGGCTTTAGTTTAGTTTCTTAATATACACTAGGCCTCAGTTCTCCGTATTTCAAAGGCAAGGACTGTCTCCATATTTCACATCTTACTTATGATGAATTAATTAATAGTTGCAAGACACTTATCCTGTGGTTCTGTGTGAAAGCCATATATATTAAAACAAACACAGACAAATCCCCACTTCCTGCACATTGAATCTATGTTCTCCTTGTAATTTTTTTAAAGCAAGTTAATTGTAGCTATCCTTAGTTTCACTGTCCAGGAAGACGGGGGTGTATGCGTGTGCATACATGTGTGAGTCTGTGGTGGGGGGATTCCTGGCACTGGTCATGTTGTCTAATATATATGACATCAGTAAATTAAGACAAGAGCAGTAGCCATAACTTGCAAACTCTGAAAGACTTTGAGGAAATGCTCTTGAACGGTTGCAGCTAGATTGTACAGCCTTTCTGTCTGTTAATTTGTGCTAGTAGAACTGCATTATAGCTTCTTTGAGCAGCCAAGGGAAGCTGTAGTGGGGCAGTTGATAGAATAGAGAATGTCATTGTTGGCTGCTTCTGCTTACATTGACCTGAGCATCATGCTCCATTTGGTATACTTCTTACTGTACAAAAGACTGTGTACTTCCAGGAGCTTTTCAGAGTGATGTGCATTTTAAATGAATGATGATTTCCTAGTGTGTTTGGAAGAATGGAGACAGGGGAGAGTAATGAAGTAACTCCAGAGCATGCTGAGCTATTTTGCAGAGGTAAGTGTGAGTGCCGTAGGTTTTTATAACTGCTGTATAGCACCCATCCATACCAAGCATTAGCTATAAAATACTATTATGTCTAAACAATAGATTGTTTTGGCTGGGAGATCTCAAACGCATTTAATAGTAATTGTGCGTAAACTTTGTTCTGCTCTGTAGCTAATCAATGGCTTAACAAATTTCCATCCAAACTGTGCAAATGCCAGCCACTCAGAATAAGAGTTCCAGCCTGATGTCAGCAGTGTTTAAAATAGTATGTCCCTCTGTACATAATGTGTGTAAGGCCGTAGTTCAGTGCATGATGTGGAACAAATACTAGAAAACACAGTTGTTTTGTTGGGGAGTTTTTGGTCAAATATATAGATTTCCCTCTTACCAGAGTTTACTAGTCTATACAAAGACTTACTGGTTGAGAAGTTTCATTAAAAAAAGGAAAAGCTGCTGCCTGGGTTTTCGCTGTGCATAGCAAAAAGCAAACTGTCATAAATTGCTACCCCCCCCCCCCAAAAGCTGCTTTCTTTTGCTGCTCTGAAACTTAAATGACTAAATTAATGTGCATAATTTATTTGAGCATCTGTGCTGAAAACTTGCATATCAAGTTTTCAGTTCAGTGTGATCAACAATGGCTGAAAATTGGGATTTATCATGGAAATGCTGACGGGTTTGAACATGTGTAAGCTGAACCGGTGCTTGACAAACCTTCTTATTGTGCGGCACTGATGGTGAAATGCAAATTTTTTCTGCTTTAATTGCATTTCGCCCCCCCTTTCTTTGCATATCTAGTCCTTTTCAAGTCTGGTTGTTTTAGTCGCACTTCAGATTTGGTCGTCTTATTTTTCTTGAGTCTGCATAAAAGTTGAAAGGTGACTAATAAGCATTATGACTGGCCTGGAGATTTCTCTTCCTTTCCCAGGTTGGTGAACAGCCACGGGAATTTTGACTATTCTATTGCAATAACTTCCTCTTAACGGAAGATGGTGCCATGAGTCTTTGCAGCTGTTTTTATCCCTTCCCCCACACCCTTTTTTTTTTCTTTCCCTTTCTTGGCTAGCACAGCCAGAGCGCTGTCACCTAGGATTATAAATTCTGGAGCCAATTAGATAAAAAATGTTACAAATGAAAGGAAAGAAACTAAAAGCTGGAGAATATCTTGATGTGAATATGCCTGTCTTGGAGAACTCTTCCTGGGGATTGCTTAGGTACATCCTTTGACTACTGCTTTTAAACAGCTTTTATTGAAACACTAGGCATCCTGGCATACTTCAGGTATCTGAGTTAACTCAGGAGTTGGCTAAGGGGCATCTGGAGTGAGGCAAAGATGAGCAAGGCTTCCTTAGGAGATGGCACTGTGATGTGGGATGTGTGAAGTGGGCAGTATTTATGAAGTCTTCATTTACACATTTTGAGGAGGCTGGAGGCTTTTTTTTTTTTTTTTTTAATGCCCTTAGGTTCTTTCTTTCCTCATCTGGGAGAATCACATACTTTGGTCCCCCCGCTCATTCCTCGTACCCCTGCAGATACAAGGTCTGCCCCTCTTCACATCTTTTTGTTTGTACACCGACACCCCAAGGAGCATTTGTATTAGTTTCTCCCCTACAATGAACATAATTTGTTCTCAGACCCGAGGGGGTTCACCTGTTAGTTATTGCCCTTTTGCCAGGGTAGTGTTGCTGTGATGGGACCCCTCTCTTTTTTCACGGCAGTCACTGTTTTGCAGGACCATGGGAAGCATCCTGTTCTGCCTACGAGGTGGGTTATAGCTGTTGAGGCACATCACTTGTTCATCTTCCAGGGCACACACTCAGGGCTACCTTCTTCGTCTCCATTATTCAGTCGCTTCCTTTCTGTGATGCTTCTGTGGGCTCCCTCTGGGATTCACTGCCCTTTTTCTTGGTTTGTCCATGGCAGCAGGGGAAATGGCTTTACAAAGAAGTTGTAGGCTTCGTGCATTGAGCCGACCGTGTGTACATCTCTTTGGCTGTCCCCTGAAATGGCTGCCTGACTACCTTGGGAACCTGTCCCGTATTTCTGCCACACGTATTTTTATCCAGAGTCAGCACCGGCTCAACCACAATCTTATTAGTTGCAGACTAATTGGGGCTCGCTGGCAACTGGTCCAGTTATTTTACTACAAGTGGACTGTAAATTCTTTCTCTTGGCATCTGTCTGAGATGTATAAGATCTGTCTCTTTCTGTACTGTGGTGGGATGTAGCCTTTCAGGGCCTTTTAAGTTTGGATGCCTGGTCAGAGTTCACAGATCTTATACATCATTAGAGCTTGGAATAGCATGCTAGCCAATTGTAATTTCACTCCATTAATATTTTATTTATGTACCCTTTTTTTACATATTTTTATTTTAATATTTAAAACATTATTTACATATTTATAAGTCTTCTAAATACATTTTTATTGTTAAAGGAGGTAGAAGTGGGTAAAAATAAGGAATTTTCCTCTTTTATTCAAGCAACAAAAATCTCACTGAGATGAACTTTGAAGAGGTTTTCTTTTCTCAGCCAAACAGTAGCTTTTGAAATATTTATAAAAATAACCAGAACGTGTCCCTTCCTGGCATTTTGCTAATAAAGGACTCTCAGATCCAGATGTGGTAGTTGCATTGTATGGACTCCCAGGCTTGTTCTTAAAGGAGAGAGCATGCATTTTAAGAAGATACCATAGGGATTTTCACAACTATTTTTTTTTTTTTTTATTCTGCTCAGTTTCAGAGATGTCACAAATCCACATGATAAACTTAAGACTTCTTATGCTTATCCCTGTAGCAATACCAGGAAAGAGAAAGCACTCATTGACTCCTGGAAGTTGGAATGAACAGACATGAAAACTCGTGTTCATCTATCCCAAGAGCAAGAGTTTTTGAAGTCTTTCCCTACCTCTTTGCCTGTTAATGGCAGTGTGGGTTGGTTCCGCTCCGTCTGGAAGAATAAGAAATTGAACTTTTTACTGCTGCTGGCATAATTATGGTACAGATCGTCTGCTTATATCACCCTTTCAAACCAATGTGTCTTTTGCCTTGTTCCTTTTCATCACAGCCTAGCACAAGTGTGTATTGAAGTTCAAGGTATTCCTGGATCATTCAGAACAGAATAGGCAGGAAGGATCCTGGTGCATGATTGTGACTTTAGGGACTACAGTACTACAAATAATTAATAATATGAGATGTCCTCTGTCAAGCAGAGCTGTCTTGAGGCAGGTAGAGCATGTGTCATGTTTGTACTGGGGCCATCTATGAAAAATACATCGATTCACTGACTCAGCACTGATACAGCGGAGCTGTAATTTAAGGGGCCAGAACTTCAATTTTGTATTAAGTAAAAATATTATTTTCTGTATTGTCAATAAAATCATTTTATCATTTATTGTTTGACTTATCTCCTCGGGGCACTCAGCTGCAGCAGCCAGCCTGAACCTGCCATCACAATGACTGTTGAGTGAGTCTCGCTTCATTTGCCTGAATGTGTCGTAGGATAAACATGTTTTCTAAGAGAAACTATTTCTGCTTCTGGTACTTGTGAAAATAGCACTGTGGGCCTTCACTGGGAAAGGGCAGCTACAGATACAGGGCAAGGGGAACTCTTCTCACAGTATCTGCTGGAAATGGGAGTAATCTTTTTAAGTTGAAGCACTCCAAAGCTATGCATTTTGTATGTTAAAGGTGACACCGTGCCTTGAAAACACTCGCTTCTGCTTGTGAATGGTTTACCTAAAAATGTTACATATAACACTTAAGATGGTTCTGTTCACAAACCTCTACCTTGCCTGTTTTGATAACACTGGCAATTATCAACTGGCTTATCGACTTGATAGTCAATTTGTCATTTTCCCCTGTTTATGTGGTTACATCAGACAAGGTCAGAACAGAGAAAAACATTACAAATAGGAAATGTGACTAGGAAATGGGAGTTAGTCTAGTACCTGCAAATACTTTTAAGATTTTAAAGCTAATTACCTTTTATATTGATGGTTTCCTTTAAAAAGCCTTGGTTTGCCTTGAATAAGAATGCCTCGAGGAAATACCTGTGTGCAAGAGAGAGAAACGTGTTCGGTAGACACTTGTTTCATCAAGCTGAAGTGCACTTGCCTATAGACTGCACATCCTGGGGCTCAGTTTGTAAGAACTTTGTTAAGGTATTTATTCTGAGCGATAGAGGAAACATTGTGTGGCATGGAAAAAAATGGGGAGGAGGGGCTACATCTTGATGTGATTAGGCTGCATCTTGTAATACTTTTGGATGAGTGGGGCCCCTTGATTTACAAACAACAACAGGAGCATTATATAGTACTTGTTAGACAATCAGACACAAATGTACTAAAGTCAGGGTAGACTTGAAACGTTCCCACC
Source organism: Crocodylus porosus (assembly GCF_001723895.1). NCBI lineage: Eukaryota > Metazoa > Chordata > Crocodylia > Crocodylidae > Crocodylus > Crocodylus porosus. The sequence goes on from NW_017728927.1 coordinate 13,148,082, forward strand.
TGTGCTGTGGAATTAGCGGCTTGGTGGCACTTATGTTCCACTCTGGGATGCAAAAATACAAAGACTGGTTCAAGTGCACCAATAAGTGTAAGGCACTTAGTGCTTGTAGGATCTTTAACACAGAGATTTTTTTCCCTTTGTTTTCTTACCAAATTGTTAAAGAATCTTTTCCCCAAATTAACGATGGAGTAAAATCTGGAATAGATGTGGAGGGAGAGAAGCTGGGTGACATTTCAGGAGTTTCTCCATCCCACCCTCTGAGGCCCTTTTGGATTTGAACGAACTGACCTAAAGAGAGAGCTGTGGGAGCAGCTTGTGGATAGCAGAGCTGTCATGGAGACTGACAGGAGTTGTAGTATCGACTCGCTATAAAACTGGCAGTATTGGTCAGATATCATCTTGTTTCTTTGGTTTTAATGCTTTAAAAATAAAATCAAGTGGCTGTGTTTGAATGACACTTGTTAACTAGAAAAGTCTTTGTCGAGAAATTCTTCATACTCTTGAAGCACTCCTCAATTCAAGGGGTGCAAAAGTTAATCTTCTGTAGCTTCATTTGCTTTTGAGGGTAGTGCCTGATGAATATTGTTCGTGGAATCAGTATAGACCCTACCACTTCTGATCTTCAAACAAGTGACTGAACTTGTTTTTTCTTCTTGTTTCTTTGGGGTGCTCCATAGCAGGGCATCCTACAGGCACCTTACAAAGAACAGGCTGCATCCTTTTCAGGCACCCCCATCAAATGAATCCAACTGGCCCCCTCAACAGGACAGAAATCGTGGTCTCAGAAACATGTCCTGTTTGGAATGATTTGAATCTTGGAGAGATGTTTCTGTATTAGCAACCAATCCTTCTGAGGCCAGATTTAGACCCTCATTATATTGTTATTACAGAGGTGGTGGTAAATCTGGTCTTACTCAATACTAATTCCTATAAGTGGCTTGGAACTGAAACCTAGCAAAGAGATCATGCAACCACCAAAAAAACCCAAACCCCTTCTGCGTACCCACAGCAAACTTTGTACTCAAAATGAAAGAAGAGCCAGGAACTTCATGCAGTCCCCAAGAGACTTCGCTGTGACTATTGATTTTTAGGTAGAAAACGTTGAGATACTGCAGAGTTACGGTTTTAAGCCACCAGGGGAGATAGATAGCTACATTGACCAGGTACAGAAAGCAACACACTTCATTTGTCCTGGCTGGAGGGCAGATATGCTGACCCAAGCCCTGTATAACCACAGAGAAGGTCATGTCAAATAGAGCAGAGGTTGTACGGTAGATATTGTGGCGTGGTAGGAGGAGTGCTTAACAGGTAAAAGAAGGGCTTCTTTTCCAAAACTTTCAAAAGGGGACCTGGTGACACTTCAGTATAACATGCATCCACTGTGTGCCCATAGCTACTTCAGCACTAACCCTCTGGAGCACAATCACTATTACACAGACCCTTCCCTAGGTGAAAGTGCTTTATAAGTGCTGTCAGTCTCATCAGACATACTGCTTATATAGGTATTGATTGCTTCGTCAAAAGGAACAGGAAGATGTTTTAGATGAAAACTTAGAAGTTTGTGTAGGATTGACACACAGGAATATTCAAAGCTCAAGGGACCAGACCCCAGACAATCACAAAGCTCCAGTCGGAGTTTCTGGTTAAACACTTTGGCGTGATACAAGCAAGCTTTCTTTTGTCACATCCGGGTTTTCTCTAAACACTTCCAGCATGTCTCAGGGTTAAAATTTTGTGATCAAGTGTTTGGAGCGCAACAAGTTTTGATCCCCAGTCCCAATTCTGAATTAATATCTATGCTTCAGGTTTCTTGTCTGAAAATGTGATACGTATTCAGGACGGGACACGGTAGGCATTTCTAATATGGACTCATGGTAGACCAGTGGACTGCAGGGAAAGGCCCTGGACCAGATTGCTGTATATTCTGTCCTTTTTTTTTGTCGTGGTAATAACAGGGTAGAACAGTTGGGAATAATAGCTTTGTCTGGGCACAGTGACAAAATTAGTTATTACAACTACTGTGGGCTTTGCTTCTGTGTAAACTTGCTGGTTCTTCTGTGCTGAAGGTTTTTTGGTATTGTGTATTCATTGAATCTGAGAGCTGATAAATCCGGGTACAAGTAAATGGGGATTGGGAAGAAAGCTGAAGTAATTTTCTCTAGGTCTTCCAAGGGAAGATGCGTGAAGGGTGAACTTGAGAGAAAATGTGCATTTTATTACCGCAAAGCCTTAGAAGTGACAACTGAAACTGTAAAAATTTGAAATCACCATTTCCCAAACACATGCCAGAAAACAAGCATGGAAACAATGCCAGGAGAGAGTGCAAGTGTGTGCGCGCACATGTGTGTTTAATGTCCCCTTGTACCATGGTAGGCAGGAAATGGAGAAATGGTTGTTTGAATATTAAATTGGCTTAAATTCCCTTTGATTTTGTAATCTCTGGTTACTCTGTGTATATTGCCACTGGAAGACAAGCAGAGGATGTTTGACTCCCTCATTTCTATGCTCAGCTAATTTTATTGTCCTCCCATATTTTGTGGCTGTAAATGTTACAGACTTTATTACATTTAAACCGGCTTTAATATAGTTGGTCATAAAAAGATGAGAAAGTAGAGGCACCATCCACTGCAATGATATGCTGTGTGCAGGGCCAGTGCTCTTTAGTCTCTGAAAGTGTTATATTAAAACCTGAAGCATCAGCATCTTGCTATTGTAGGTGGTGCAGTTTAAAAAACAAAAAGTTCCCCTCCTACAGTCAAAATCAAGTTTTTGTTTTATGATTTAAAAAATTCCCTTTCCTCCTGCCAGTCATTTATTGTTCTCTGTCACACAAGGTGATGGTGTTTGCTCTCCTGTTCATAAACCTGCGAAGGGAGGAGTTAGAAGAGATGAGAAGCTCCATTTCCTTTATTTCTAGACAAAAATGCCCAGGAAAGCTGTTATAAATGGAATGAAACTAGGGCCCTTCACAGTTGACTGTTCATTTTTTAACTAAGATCTGTGAATAACTTCCCTTGCTTCTCTTTCCTGATGGAAGAAATAGTGAGTCACAGGAGACAACTGCTTAATTCAAGCACAGTATGGATACTATATCTGTGAACTGCAAATGGATCATGTGGACTTCTTGCTTTGCCAGCTGATACATTGGTTGATGATGTCACTAATTGGCATACATCTGGAAACTGTCACGCACGCCCTCATGCCACCTTAGTTGTTATATATTTTGAAGGGGCAAGATAAACCAAGAGAGAAAAGTCTGAACTAAGCTTTGCTTTTAGTGTTTCTGAGGTTTTGCATACTGGCTGCTTATGTTTTTTCTCTAAACATGGTTTATGTTTTTAGGATTTTCTCTTCAAATTATTGTGAGGATGTCAGAATCAATTGAAATGATTTCAAATTGAAAACTATGTTTAGAAATGAGAGTGAACGCTGTTCTATACATTAGGTATGTAAAAGGCTTGATTGACACTAGACTAAAGTGTGTGTTTGCAGAAGTTTAGAGTAGTGCACAGGAGATTTTTGCCTTTGTGTCTAGACATTGGAAGGCTTTGCCTGCGTGGGCTTCAAAGAGGTCAGGATTCAGAAGGCAAGATCCCTTGGACTGGGTAACATTAGCCCTACCTGGGGGTCTGCATGTATCAGGACATTGCTAGTTGGCTTTCACCTGGAACTCACCAGTATGAGTTCAGTGCATCTAAGTTCAAGCCAAGGTTATATGCTATTCTCCTAGAATTTGTTTGCTGGATCCTTTTTGAGATGAGTTTGGATGTTGCTTCCAACCCCCACATTACAAACATGCATCTGTTACCAACCACTTTACACTAATCGGCTCACACAGCAAAGACTAAGAACTGCCTGGACCAGGAAGACTGGCTTAGCCTTGTTAGCTTGTGAGATTTGTCTTCTCTACCCAGAGCAGAGCAGAGGCCTAGTAGAAAATATGACTTGCTGCTGTCTTCTAAACTCATGGAAGACTTAATTCATCAGGGCAGCTAAGTTGGCACCCTTCCCTGGCAGTAGCATTGGGAAGTGTATTTTTAAAGTGGAAGTTTGATTATAGATGCATTATTTGTAAATATGGAAATGAGCTTATTAAACTGTTTGTATAAAATGTCACATGGAACTGTGTACAATTTGGCATCCAAATAAGGTGGGGCAAGTAGATAGGAATTCATTATTTCCATATCTTCAGTGATGCACGGGGATTATAATGATGTGAAGACTGTGGGTGCTCTCCATAGTAAGTGAAAATCACTGATTGTCTGTCTGTCTTTCTCTGCAGCTGGTTTGACTGTGCTTCAGTTGTGTGAGTGTTGAGGTAAATCATTTAAGCAACTGTGTGAAGGCGTCTGCATTGTCTCGCAGATTGCTTTTGGATGGTGTGAAACGGGTGTCTCAGCATTCATCATGCCATGTCTCCGTCTGACCAGGCAGCTCCTGCATTTTGTCCTTGTTTCCTCTACATTTTCTGCTATGAGAGTTGTAGCTGTGCATGATCCAGTGTTCGCTCTGCATTTTGTTTCTCTTGGAATTTTTTTCCTATTTTAAATTCTTACTGGTGAGGAAGAAAACAAATAGTGTCCTCTTTGCTGCCTTCTAAAGCCTTGAGCATTTGTTTAAAGCTGTTGTTTCTTTTTTTCTTTTTTTTAAGATTGTTTTCCTGGAAAATACCAGGTAGACTCTTTGATTGTAAAACTCATAAAATGATGGTATCACTCAAAGTTTTCTGGGAGGATCTCTACAGCAAGTGGAAGGAGACAGTTCAGGAGGGTTCTTGCAATGATTTTTCCTGTGGTGGACAGCAAAGCAATCCCTCTATGGTTTCTGTACTTGGACTTGTCTCCCTTCTTGAAGATTATCATGATCATGGCGTTCCTAAAGTCACCTGTGATTTCTTCATCATTGCAGATCCTTAAGATGAGGGCATGGAGCTGTGATGTGAACTCTTCTCTCCCCTCCTTGAAGATTTCAGTGGGTATTTCATCGGCTCCAGATGCCCTGTCATTCTTCATCTGTTTGATGGCTTTCCTCACCTTCTCAAGGGGTGGAGGGATTCCAAGATGGTTCCTGACTGGACATTGCAGGACAGAGTTGAGAGCACTCTCATTGACAACAGTCTCGATTTGAGAAGGTCTTCAAAATGCTGCTTCCAACAGGCATTGATGGCTCCCTTTTCCTTGATCAGGTCTCCTCCATCCCTGGGTCTCAAGTGGGTTGATCCCTGAGTGCTTGGGCCATAGATGGCTTTGGTGACTCTGAAAAAGCCACGCATATTGTGGATGTCAGTGAGATGTTGACTCTCCTTCACCTTATCTTCCCACCAGCTGTTCTTCATGTCATGGATCCTTCTCTGGACCTTTGACTTGGTGATTCAATTTATTTTGCTTGGAGTTGATGGGATAGAGAAACTTCATGACCTATTCAAACTTCTTTTTTGTGCAGTAAAGGGATTTATATTTTGGACAGATCCATTTGCTAGAAGCCTTGATGTGTTACAAGAAACTGTCACCTACAAGCTGAAGTATTTTTACTCTGAGGAAGAGCAGTGAATTTGTCCCTGGCTATAGGATCCTGTTAACATTTTATCAAATGTTGTTTAGCGTTAATAGTATAGGAATGAAGTTTGATCTGTAGTGAAATGACCTCTCAGAGCCCAGGTGAGAAGATCTTTCAGAACTGTCAGGGACTCCATCATGGCAGCAGGTTAGCTGTTTCAGTCTGGGGGACCTGTTTCCTCTCCCAGATACTACCACAGGTGTCCTGTCATGACTGCAGGCAGTTTCTTTCACCTGGCTATGCATCAGTTTTCGAAGTTGCAGAGCTTGGAGTCTTCAAAGGACTATTGTGTATGTATGTGTGTTCCCTCCATAGTCAGCTCTGCTGCTGAATGCCCACATCAGGCCTTTCTGCAGAAAGTTCACGGTGAACAAAAAGCAAGCACATCAACCAGCTGTAATTTCTGCTTGGCAGGAGAGAGCGTTTATGTGCACAAATTGATGATGATGATACAGTTCCCTTGATCTGGGGATTAGTCCAACCCTTGTCTTTCCCAGGTGTTCTCCTCTGCTGTTTCTTGCATCCTTTCGTACAATGCGTGTCCCAGAGGTATGTTCAGGGGTAAGAAAATCCGGACTTTACCCCTTGTACTTGAGGTAACAGGTGGTGCCTTTCAGAAAGATGAATTTAGGGATCAACTTAACTGTTTTACTAATCAACTGTGAAATCCAGAGGTTACTTTTGTATTGCAGCCTTTAGTTGTTCTAATCTGAACATGTGCTATTCTTAATTTTTATGTTTACCCTTCTCCCCTACTTTTAGTCTGTACCCTTATTTTTTCAGCACTGCATATTGGTCTGTTTTTCCTTAAAAACAGCAGAAACTTACCCTAGAATCCTTTTGTTTTTAAATTTTATTTTAATCTATCATCAAGAATAAAATGACCAAGTTCATGTAGCCATTGGATGTTGTGTAATGTTAATTTCTTTGCCGCACTGGTGAAATATTTCCCTGACTACAGAGCTCTGGTAAGTGGATTCATCCCCTTCCTCACTCAGCATGCTACGCTATACAAATCTCAATCACTGACTTCCTCCATAGCAGCAGGAACAGAGGTTCATATGATACTGTGGTCATTCAATCAGAGTTAGAAGCACTTTAATCTCTTCTATTCTGTCTGGTAAAAGCTTTCTTCTTTGTTCTGAATTGCAAATTTCTTGTGTTCCCATTGTTACAAGGACTGTGGAATAAGAGATGATAGCATCTTATCCAGTTAGGTTCAGCAGTGATGCATGCCTGTTATTTCCAAAGATTTTATAGTGGGGAGCTGCACAATCTGGGACACTTTAATGCACCCAGGAAGAAGAGAAAATGAAGTTAGAAGAAGGAAGGTACCTGGCTAGTGTTGGTTACAAATTGTAGGGTATCCACTAAAACAAGGAGAGCTCATAATCTACAATTACTTATTGTTAAATGCACAGCAGAGATCAGGGCATCAGCTCATGGCTGCAGGCTTCAGCCTTTGACTTTTCAGTACAAGAGTGACAAGTTGACTTCTGCATCCACCTTCCTACTTGCTCACACAACAGCAGGTACAATACAGATGAGTAAAGTATGTTTGCTTGATACAAAGAGGCACTAAGTGTGGCCTGAGGGTTGGGGTAGCTCTAGCATTCTGCAAGCTTGACCTGTGTTCTCTCTTTCATAGGAGCCACACACAAATGTAACAGATGAGTATAGACCTGGTTGCTTTATTTTGCTTCCTTTTCTGTATTGACACAAGTTAATAGGGCAGAAGCAGAAGAGTCTGGGTACAAGGCAGAAAGATTTTATGACAAAAGGGGTTGTAAGATAAGAACTGCATCATCAAGGGTGAGCGCACAAGAGTAAAGTTGTGGTCCAACCACACAATGAGTTTACAACAAAAAAGCAAACCTTGGGCCACGGTGGCCCAGGGCTGTAGTAGTACAGAGCCATAAGTTCCCTTTTTGAATGAAATATTTTTCTTTGTTTCCAGCAAATTGGTGCCTGACATGTCATATACCATTGACCATTAATATAGTTTCAGTCCCATCAGGTTAGCAGTTATGATCTTGTGGACTGTGCTTCTTTTTAATACTTACTGTCATAAAGCAGTTTTCATACTGCTGGGTTTATGGGTCTTCGTATGATGTGTGGACCATTTTATTGAAACCGAGAGACTCCATTTTTAACTATCCTATGGCCAACATGCTCCATTGGTTTGGTCATCACGTTCAGTATATTAAAACTGAAAATGGGGGTTTTAAATGTGATGCAAGACTGTGGAAGATTGGAAGCTGAAGGCAGAACAAATTCTGATTGAGTTAGCTAGCAGTGCATCGAGATTCACAAGGATTTAAATGAGTGAGCTAGTTTGTAAATGCAGTGCAACATATAAAAACAACTGGCTTGTGAGCAAAAAAGTCCATTTAAGAGCATGCTCTTGTAATGCATCCTGATAAATAAAGAAAATAATTTGGAAATTTCAATGTTTAGTCGTTAAAAGATATTCCCAGTACACAACTATAGTTTAAAGTACAAACGAAATGCTCGGTAGAATCAGCAGATGGTTTAAGCATCTAACAAGAAGTGATAGTATTACTGTACAGGGCGTTGTTGGCTCTTCATTTAGAATGTCACTGAATTATAGAAAGGATATTGCCTTGGGCAAGAAGCAGCGTAGGATAACAAATTACGACAGGTTTGAAGAATCCAAGTTATTCGGATAGGCTAAGAAAGTTGGGTGAAAGGAGAGTTACCATATCTTTTTAATTTTAAAGAGGATTGTAAAGCTGATAGGGAAGTTATTTAGATGGATCAGGGGGTTCAAAACCAAGTGGTTTCTTTAAATGTTAGAATGCTAAGGGTGAATCGGGTGCTCAAGCAGAACTATTTCATGCAACCAATAGTAAATGTATAGAATGGGTTACAGAAGGAGGAGATTGAAACACAAGATGTAGTATAAGGCCTATTTATTTGGCCAGGCTTTTGATTAGTTGTGTAATTGGGAATGAACTTTTTGTTAACAAGCAGGAGATTCTGCCATGTTCAGTTGATTGGTAATTGATTGCTTTTATCGATGTAAGTTACCTTGGGGACAAATACACATTTCTAAAGACATAAATATTGAGCCCCTGCCTAGTTGAGCTCTCACTGTTTCTGCTCTGGGTGTGTTCTGGACTTGGGTATATGGGGAGAATGAGACTTGTCTATTTTAGTAAAATATAGACAGAAATGCTAAAAATGTGCTGCACAGAAGTACTAGTAATATAGCAACCTAAAGCTCCTCATGTAACAGACTTCCCAAGAGAGAGCCTTTTCATCTCTGTGACTATGATCTTTCCAGGAGAACAGAGACATAGCAGCAATAAATTGAGCTTTCTTTTCTATGCCACCTCAAATTTCATTTGTTCAGTGGGTGAAAACCTTTGTAGACAAATGTGCAGTACGTGAGCTCCTGGCTGCATGTTGTGGAGATATGAAGTCCTTAAGGATTATGATGCAAGTGTTATAGATATATGAACCAAAGTGTTGGCAGGTGCATATTTTATATTGAATTTGGGCAGAATTCTCTTTAATCTGGTTAAAGGCTACCTGATAGATATTGAATTGTTTTAAATATTGGTTTTTCTTCCCCCCCCCTTCCTCTCTCATCTTGAAAGAAGCCGTAGCTTAAATAAAATAGCCCTCGGATCTAGAAGAAATGGATGGGTATAATGGATTTTCCCAGGCTTCAAGAATGTTGAGGAAGGTACAAAATATCCACAAAAGAAACTGCCTCACGTGTGAACTGGTTTTATAACAAGACATTTTTTTGTACTATGAAATCTTCAAACTAGACAAGCAGACCAGCATGAACACAAAGAAACTGGGAATATACCATTAATTTGCTGGTGTGGCACTTGAAAAACTTACTGCTGAGTATGATGAATATAAGTGGGTTCCCCTAACATTAAAATGAAAAACTAGATCAAAACTGCAGTATGTTGAATCGGAAAATAAAAACATGTACCCTGATTGTTAATCCACTCCGTGTACTTTTCTTGCCATCAGTCAGTGTAAGGATACTTTCCTCCCTCATCCCTCCACAGAAGTCTAAACAATTTTCCAAATAGCTTTGAGAAATGCTCTTCTGGCCCACTTTTGCAAACTCCAGTGGTGGAAATCCCAATGCCAGTGGCTTTATTTATTTATTTATTTATTTATTTGACTTCTAGCATATCTACAAAGTTACTGATTATTCCTTCCAACTTTAGTTTCCCTTTTTCTTAACACAGATGTGCTTGTTATTGGGTAGAGATTATGATCATCTGAAATTTTGTGTTGGTTTTGCTACAGGAAGCTATGGCATTAATTGCATGGCCCTGTTGATCCTTAATAGCTTAATTTTTACATGTCACACGTGATATTCGTCCTAGTGGAATAAGCTGCTCATCCTATTAGTACTCTCTAATTCTAGATCATGATCAGAGATTGTGCAAATAAAAGAGGATATATAACGAGTTGTAATAAGTTAACCACTAATTTTCTTTAGTTGGACTGGCATGAAATGTACATGCATAAGCTCCTTTAATTTTAGAACATCTAAGAAGGGAGAAGAGGTAATAAGAATTTGATCCCAGATTGTATTAGGAAGCACTCTCAGCTGGTGGATGGGGAACACAACATGTTCTACATGATAGTATCATTCAGAATTTAACATGAAAATAGCTTCTCATATTACCACCGCCTGGTTTTGTGCTGAAGGTTATAAGGAAGGTGCCTAGACAGAATGCAGGAGGTTTCCATATTCATGGAAGGGTAGGTGGTAGTGACAGTAGCTAGAGATTAACAGTAACAGCCTATCTGCAGGAATATGAGTTATTAGGAAGTGGCTTGAAAATGGGAACTGGGGTACCTCTCTGTAAAAGTAGTTCATTATATAGATGTTGTTACTATCTGTTTGGTCGTGGTGAAGGATTGTAACTGAACAAGTGTTCATTGCCATTGCTATGGTGCTTATCAGCCATAGTATTTTAGGCATTTTACATGCAAGATAACATTCATTAAGACACTAGACTACACTGAAGATAAAATCACTTCAATGCAAATCATTGCGCCATGCTACATGCTTTTCCAAAGTCTTTCAGTCGGCATTAAAATATACACAACATATGTTATTTCTCATTTGCAAAGTGGCGGGGAAAGGACGTGTCCTGGATCGCAAACTGACGATGCTCAGACAACTACCTGCCGCGCACCTGTTGTCTCCTATTCCCTCTGAACCTCACTGCAATGCATGTGCATTTCCACAGACCTGCATTATGCATATTAACTTCTGTTCTACCCAGGAGAGCTCACGAACACCAACAGATTCTCCTTATGCGTGAAAATGCCCAAAAGCTTGCAGAGAACAATTTTTCCAACTATTTAATTGGTCTAATAAAAAAATACCACATCGACCCAAACAGCCTTGATAAACGCAGCCTTGCTAAAATGTTTGCATCTAATTGACAGGGTTTGTATACTTTAAAATTTGATTTAGGCCAATTTGTCTGCTTCTAAAGCTGCTGGGCATGTTTTACAGTAATGGAACATAATTGAACAAAATATAACTTTTTTTCTGCCAACTGTTGGCTGCATCAAGAACACTCCTCAGTTTTACAGCTCCCCCCTCCCTCAACAAAATGGGCCCACAAATGTAACCACCCAAACAAATGTAACAGCACTAACTGCAGAGACTTCCTCAGCTTGAGGAAGGGTTTTTAAACCTGGAAGTTTGCTTAAAAAATGCTTTTTCCAGCTATTTAAGTTGGTCTAATAAAAGACACCAGATTCACCCAAAGAACCTTGACAGCCCAAGCATATCAACTGAGTAGCCCAGAAAGCAATGCATCCATATTTGACCATTTGCCTCTGTAACAAACCTTTGTGAACAGATGCGGTTTGCACCGTGGCCCGAAGGATAACAAACTCAAGCTGCTTTTGGACCAATAGAAGACATGAATTTCAGAGTCAAGGATTGGCAGTTGAACTGGAATTTCATAGGTTATTACTGCCCAGATGTTTTTCTAGCTTTAGTGACACCGGATTTTTTTCTAGTTTTGCAGCTTCACCAAATGTTATATGGCAAGTTACAGATGGGTTAATGTTCATATTATTGCAGCACAGCTGGATAAATTGCATCCAGAATTTGTTTTTTAAAAAGTCACCAAAATTACCAAGGCAGACTGCCCTTACTGCTGTGAGAAACTGCATGTTGAAAGTCTTTGTTTGGGCCTTGATGCTAATAAGAACATTTTTTGAGTAAGGATCAAGTATGTACGGGGGGCAAGGGTAGACTAGACTCAAGGTAGTGGGTGGTTCTGAAAGAAGTGGAAAAAAATAAGAAATGGATCTTGGTAACAGTCCTCTAGATTGCAGGAGAGAGGCCTTCAGCCTCTGTCGGCAATCCTTTGTCACTCTTAGAGGCTAGTTGCTTGCTGTTTGAAGATCACTGGCAGGCTATACTCCCACTTGGAACTTTGCCAGCCCTGAAGCCATCCAAGTCCGGTTGCTGTACTCTGCTTTTCTTTTTCTGTGACGTTTTGGAAGACACTAAATCAAGGTATCAACTGAGAATCCTAGACACCGTAAGATTTAATAATCATGATTAGAAAAAAAAAATTGTAAAATTCCTCCGCTTTCTTAGCGTCCCCAATGGAAGAGAAGCAAAATAGGAGTCTCAATTTTTTCATCGACTCCTGTAGGCAGTAGGTGATAAATATGTGGACTGGAACCATCTGGCCATTTTGAAACCCAATATATATCTATATCTATCCCAACCCAAATATTGGCATGAAGAGCATCGTAATCTGTTTCTTTTTAGGGCTGACTAACTCTTGGGCATGACTAAGTGTGTTACAGGAATCCAGCATGCAGCCGCTTCACGGTTGCCAAGCAGCCACGGTGGGTCAGTTCCAGGGAATCCAATGGCGAGTAGAACATGCTAGCTAATTGATTGGGATCCTGCTCATCTCGGATACTGAATTATTTTGCAAACAGGAGCTCTTGTACCTCGAGTTTTGTGACCGAGATGAGCTTTGCGAATGCCTTAAGGAATTTCACTCTGACATGTTGTGATCAATAGATCCAGAGAATCCTGAAGCTTTGCTTTACCATGCGTGTAAAGGCCAGATGCTCAAAGTATTTGGTTTTACACATGACCTGTGCTGTGCATTCATTATTAGGCCATAGTTATGCAAACATTCACTGTATATTTATGTTTGCCTCATCTTTGAAGTGAATTCCATTGCTTACAGGAATAATTTTTCTCAAAAAAGTCAAATGTGCTTTTAACTTTTCAAGATACCCACACAGAAGTCTGAAAATACAATTTTCTCCTCTATTGATGTGACTGTTTTTGGTCCTGTGTTTCTAATGAGACATACTCTAAAATTGCAGCATATTGTTAAAAGGCTGGCTAATTACTCTCTTAAGTAATCTTACTAAAAGTCACTGATTACAGGGTTTGAATATTCATCCATTAGCTGTTGAATTATTTTATGATAATAGGGGTAGATTTCTGAGATAATTATTTTTATAGTCTGCTTACAAATTTCTCACTGCGTTGCAGTTCAACCACGATATCCCATATCCTGAATTTCATAGCTGTGAGAAGTTGGTTTACTTCAGTGATTCTCAACCGAGGTGCTTTGAGATTCTTTCAAGAAAGACGCAGGGTGCCATGTGATGCTAGTATTGTAAGGTGTGAAAACATGATTCGCAAGGTGAACCCAGCGATTTCAAGGAAGAATCCATGCTGTTAAAAATATGCTGACCTGTTGTGGTCTTTGAGTTCTTTTCAAGAGAAGAACTGTTCTATTTTTTTTTTTTGAGTCAAAAATGACTGAAGACTAAGAGCTGGCATTTTCCAAAGGGAGTCTTAGGTCTAAAAAGTCTGGGAATACTGGTTTACTTAAAGACTTGCAGTGTTTGCTAGTGGTATATTTTGCAGTGCATTTTTTAAATCCCCCTTTTATAGCTGACAGTAATTTTCATTAGTTGGTTGCTTTGTGTTGATGTACCATGCTGTTCTTTCTTTCCCTTGCGAACTGAGCTGAAACCACTAAGTCCTTTCATCTAGGCTAGTGATTCAGGGTAGTAACAATTTTTCTGTTTTTCTGTTGACTGTAACTAGATTTGAACCTAAGATAGAATAGCAATAACATGTGTATCCCATTGCTAATTCTCCAAGCCTTTCAGTTCTTTCAGAAACCCAATTTAGCATAAATATAGGTGGTGTATATTCTTCCTTATAGCCTGCAGTATCTTGCCAGGCATATGGAAAAATAAATCTCATCTGGAATGTGACCTGGCCATCTCGTGTTTCTGGAATAAGTCTAGAAGCTCAAGGACGGAACAAACATCAGGCTAAAATAATAACTGGGATATACTTGTTTTCACTTGTCTGTCTACAGTGTATTTGCCCATGGATCTGAATTGTAGTATAACATCTGCATTTCCTTATAGTAAGGAGATGGCTGCCTGTATATTAAATTAAGACTTGAAACTTTTTCTGTCTTTATTTATTGTCCAGGATTCATCATCTTTATTTAAAAAAAAAAAAAAAACCCAAAGAAGAAATACCTGCTTTAAATTGTATGGGTTGCATAAGATAATATCACATGGGCAAGGTGGCCCTTTTCATTTCAGTGGCCTTACTTTAATGGATTTTTAAAAATGTGATATTTTTCTCCTGCGCTACTTTCTTTTTCTGAATAGGTTAAGATCATAATTGATTTTCTTAAACCTTTTCTTTCCTAATGACTTTGCTATAAAATTGGACTGTGTTGCACCTAAGAAGAGACATTTCAGTTTGAAGAATTTCTGTTTTGTATCTTCCAGGGATGTTTCCATTGATTTTCAAGGCCTTAACAGGCTTGTGTTGCACTACTTTTAAAGGGTTTTGTGGTTGAAAATTGTAGGACAGAGAGTCCTGAAGGAGGTGGACTGAATTCATTTAGCTTTTAACTTTTATATCTTAAATCTTCACTTTCTTTCTGTTCTCTAAAACTATGCATTCAGCTGTGCACCAAAGTATTTGTATGGCTTCTTTTACCACATCTAGCTCTAATGGCTCCTAAGGAAAATGTAAGTACCATTTTTAAAGAGAAAACTTAAGGAATCTGAAGAATGGATTGACACATACAGACAGAAAATAGAAACAGAATACTCAGTGCTTTGGACAGTAAGAAGAATTGATCTTACAGATCTGGATATAGCATGTTTGGTGTCAAGTGAAAGGCTACCTCATTTTATTGACAAAGATAGGCTGGCAGTGTGCTTCTGAATAGCTCACAAAACTTATATTTCATACACCTAACAACACTATAAACACAAATGTTCTCTCTGAAATTACTATCTACTTTTTTTAAAAAAAAGGGAAAATATCAGTGTATAGAAAATAGCACTAAAATATTTTCAATTATTCTATTGGAAGATTTCAGGGCAAAAATACCTGAACTTATATTTCTAAATCACTTCTATATAAATCACAATCTGCAAACTGCAACAGGCATGTAATTTAGAGCTTTCCAAATTTAAAACCATCATTCATGCTGCTTGATGGGAGACCAGAGCAAACAGAAACCTTGGGAATGAAAAAGAATGAAATGCCATTTGCACAGATTTCCCTTTCGGAATTTATTTGGGGCCTTTGTACATATGGTATACAGCTTGAAGCTGCTTAGGAATTTTCTGGTGAAACAAAATGTGAGCATGGGTGTATATGAGAGAGAGAGAGAGAGAGTGTGACCATGACTGTGCATACTGTTTTGATGGAATTTTCATTGGGAAAGTTTTTGCAGTCACCTGGCATATAGACAGTTCATGAAAAAAGATGATCTGTCTGATTCAGACTAGGGACACTGAACCTCAGTCTCCCATATCCCAGTGACTATAACAACTGTGCTATTTTAAATAAAACTTCCCATAGGAGGTAGGTAGAAATAAGAGTGTGGTTGTACTATACTCAGGGTATTTGCCTAAAGTAGTTGAATTGCTGAATGTTTCTACTAAAAATTCCTAGAAGCATAATAGTTAAATGGCACTTAGTTCTGAAAACTAATGAAAATGTAACAGTCCATTGAGAAGAATGTGGTGTTTCAGGCTTGCAGTCTGAGGACGTATTAGGCTGGCAGTGTCTTCAGGCACTTATGAAAAGCTTTATCTGGAACAATAAGAGCTGCACACATTTTTAGTGAAAGGTTAGGTCCCACAAAACTGGGAGGCCACCAGCAAAAGTCTGGTGGGATATAGGTATATCAGCTACCTAGGTCTGTGCCCCAACTTCTAATTTTCACAGCATATCTAATACATATGAATGTGCAAGGATTTGACACGGCAATCTGGGGGAATCCCTAGATGAATGGTTGCCTGTGTATGCAGGGGACTGGACGTGATGAGGCCCCCTTGGTCCCGTGTTCCTATGTGAATGAATTCTTAGAAAATCTTTTTGGGGACCAAAGTTACCGTTGGTATTAGTATCACCAGGAGAGCCTGTCAGGATTAGGAAGGGCCCCATTGTGCGTCATTTTGAACAATGAGTTGTTGTCTCAATCAGTTTGTAATATGATTCAATATAAGATGTAATAAGTGGGAGTACTAAGTACATGGAAACAATGGGATTGAGAAAATGTGTGATAGTTATATCAACTGTCTGCACAACTAGTACACACAAGTTTGTTAAGAATGTTAAAATAACAGGAATGTCTGGTACACTTACCTTCTAAAAATCATCACTTCTGTCAGACAGTGAATTTGAATGTCATGTCTGAGGCTAATAGCACCATCATTAGAACTGGGCTTAGAGCTGTCTCTGTTCTGGTTTTGGACCACTGAACTATGCAGTTCTTAATAAAATGTTCAGTAAACATCTTTGATTTGCAAGGGAAACTATTTCAGTTGGGTGGAAAAGCAAACCTGTTAGTAGCACTCTAAAAAGGAGGTGCCAGACTATGGCATCTGGCAGCACAGTTTGGGGTGGTTAGCAGCCAACACTGGTGGGGAAAAAAAAGGTTGGGGGCTATTTAGAAAATCTGGATGTGTTTAAGTTTATGGGGCTGGTTGCGATGCACCCAAGGATGCTGAGGGAGTTGCTGATATGATTACAGAGCTGCTGGCCATTGCCTTCAAAAACTTATGACAATTGGGAGAGGTCCTGGATGATTGAAAAAGGGCAAATATAGTGCCCAGATTTTAAGAAAGGGAAGAAGAAGGATCTGGGGAGCTACAGACCAGTCAGCCTCACCTCAGTCCCTTGAAAAATCATAGAGCAGATCCTCAAGGAATTTGTTTCTAAGCACTTGGAGGAGGAGGAGGTGATCAGGAACAGTCAGCATGGATTCACCAAGGGCAAGTCCATGCCTGACTAACCTGATTGCCTTCCGTGATGAGATGACTGGTTCTTTGGATGTGGGGAGAATAGTGGACATGATGCACCTTGACTTTAGTAAAGTTTTTTATATGGTTTCCCACAACATTCTTGCAAGCAAACTAAGAAGGTATGGGTTGTATGAATGGACTGTAAGGTAGATAGAAAACTGGGCTCAAAGGGTAGTTAGCAATGGCTTGATGTCTAGTTGGCAGCTGGTGTCAAGTGGAGTGCCCCAGGGGTTGGTCCTGGGACCAGTCTTGTTCAATCTTTTCATCAGCGACTGGGAAGATGGGATGGAGTGCACACCTCAGCAAGTTTTGTGGATGACACCAAGCGGGAGGGAGTAGTAGATATGCTGGTGGTAGGGCTAGGATTCAGATAGACTTCAAAAAATTGGAAGATTGGACCAAAAGAAGTCTCATGAGGTTCAACAAGGACAAGTGCAAAGTCCTGCACTTAAGATGAAACAGACCCTGGCACCGGTACAGGCTGGGGCCTACTGGCTATGCAGCAGCTCTGTAGAAAAAGACTTGGGGGTTACAGTGGACAGTAAGCTGAATATGATCCAACAGTGTACCCTCGTTGCCAAGAAGGCTAACAGCATGCTGGCCTGCATTAGTAGGAGTGTTGCCAGCCGATCGAGGGAAGTGATTATCCCCCTCTTTTCGGTACCGATGAGGCCACATCTGGAATACTGTGTCCAGTTTTGGACTCTCCACTACAGAAAGGATGTGGACAAATTGGAGAGAGTCCAGCAGTGGGCAATGAAAATGGTTAGGGGACTGGGGGACATGGCTTATGAGGAGACACTGAGGGAACTGTGCTTTTTTGTTTAGTCTAGAGAAGAGAAGACCAAGGGGGGATTTAAGAGCAGACTTCAACTCTGTGCAGAGTGTTTCCAAAGAGGATGGAGCTGGACTGTTCTCAGTGGTAGCACAAGGCAGAAGAAGGAGCAATGGGCTCAAGTGCAGCAGGGGAGGTTTATTTAGGTTGGTTATTAGAAAAAATTTCTCTCATGAGGAGGGTGGTGAAGCACTGGAACAGGTTACCAGAGAGGTGGTGGAGTTTCCATCCTTGGAGGCTTTTAAGACCTAGCTAGACAAAGCCTTGGCTGGGATCATCTGGTTGGGGCTGGTCCTGCTTTGAGCAGGGGTTGGACTAGATGTGACCTCTTGAGGTCCCTTCCAGCTCTAATTTTCTCCGATTTTTTTTATGAGGTAGATCCAAATTCAGTAGCTCTCTTCTGCAGGAAGTCACTGTTTTGCAGTTCTTTGTGGTACGCTTTTTCCCACATTGGTACTTGGTATGGTCTTTCATTTGCTGCACCTTTTGTAATTTTAAGGCTAATTGCCAAAGGGTTTAACTAATTTTTTTAGATTGGATCAAGCTATTTTTATTTCTTTTAGTCGATTCCTCTCACAAGATCAGAGGGAAGTCCAGAGCTGATCACTGGGACTCCTTCAGCAGGGGGTTTATAATAGAGGAGGTTAATTCTGTTTGGTGTGTTTTGCTTTCCTGAGGCTGAACGTGTTTGAATTTTACCAGCTTAGTCAGCAAGAGCTACGTGCTCTCTAAGTCTCGCATCCTGTCTGTGACCTGTTTTCTTGAGCCTTACATGCATGAGGAGTTGAACTGAAATGGCCCTGAACTTAGATGGCTTGTTTGCTGTCCTCCACAGAATGTCAGCATGGGAATTTTATAGACTTTTTAGTTAGCACAGGAAGTCTTGCTGTGCTCGTGGGAATTATTAGTGACCTTTAACCCCAAGTCATGTCTTTCTCCTGATGAAGTCTCAGAAGGCTTCTAATGCCTGAAGCTCTTAAATCAAGTAGTTAGGATTATTGCGTATTTCTGCATGTATTGAATGAAAATGGATGCTAAGTCATTTGAGCAAGATGGAGAGAGAGCTGAAAAGGCACTGAAGAGGACAAAAAAGGCACAAGAAGAAATAAGTAGCTTTTTGAGGGATGCAGATCTCTGTGTGTCTAATATATCACATGGAACTTCATATTTAATGTATATAGCACTGTTCTTTGATGGGTCTCCAAGTCTTTTGTGAATGTTCAGCTTCTATTTCCCTCTTGAGGTAGACACTGAAAAAGGAACAAAGGTTTTGTCTTTAGTGGGGATTTGCCTTAATTGCAGCCTTTGGCAGTCAGCAACTGATTTGGCTGGCAACATGCAGTTCCCTTGCGTAGGCAGGCAGAACTACTGTAAGCTGCAGCAGTGCAAATATCCTGGTTTCAGATGGAGAGGGGTGAAGCCACTAACTAGTGAGGCAGACCATCTCCACGAGGGTTTGCCCCAGTGAAGCTTCACCAATGGCTGGCTGTGGCTGCCAAGATAATATGTTCCTAGTGTAGATGAGATCTAAGGCATGGAGAGAGAACATCATGTGAACTAATGAGAGGCCTGGGAATATAAATCAAGAGTCCAGTCTTTTGTTCTAATCGCTAGACACCCTTTTTCTTGGCCATATCCTTTGCATTCTTGCCCCATTGGAAGCATCAGAACAAGACTTCCAGTTAATTAACAGGCTGACAACAACCACCTTGCCCTCTCCTTGGTGCTGAAAAGTTCTCTGAATGCTTGGTAAGGCTTAGGATGGTCAATACTGTTACTTTTGTGTGTCTTTGAATAGTGTGTGGGTAGTTTGTTGATATCTGATATTTCCCTATTTGTGCTTAGTGCTGGCATGTTATTGCTACATGAAGACATTAGACTCCTACATTTTTTTTCTTTTAATGGAGTGCAACTGCCGTGCTTGCTTTTCAGCCCTGTGCTGTTAATAGCTTAGGCTGTGGAAACAAAAGGGAACTGCCTAAATTTGAGTTTTTATTTATTATTTTTTTTTTATTTGTTCCTGAATTGTAAACAGATTTGCTTCCTGTGTGGGAGTAGAGCGAAGCACTTGCTTGATTGATTCATTACTTGCAGGGACACAGAACCAGAGGGATCTATCGATTCCACACAGCCAGCTGAACCCAGGCTGTAATGCACTTAATTGCCCTTTAACAGACTTCACTTTACACAATCCTAAGTTTAGAAAGAAAGTTCCCTGAATTTGCTATCTTATTTAAGGCACTGCTTTACATATTACAGTAAGCTCTTTAGTCCCTCCTTGAGGAGAAGTGGCTGGTTTTGGCTCTTTCCAGGATAGGATGAGTCTGTGCTCTGCAGGTTTGCCCTCCTGTCGAGCCAGTTGTTTTAATCTCTTGACATTCCAGTCTTAGATTCCTCCGTCAATACCTTTCCTTTCTGAGCTGCACTCTTTTGTGTAGCTAAATCAGCTGGAGGCTGAGGCTACAAAACTTAAGTCCTTTATGACTAAGCTCTGCTTCTTGATGTGTTTGGGGGTCATCCTTCTTTTTCCCTGTGTCCCAGGGATTTGGGATGAATCACGTAACACTCGTGTAGACTTATTGAGCTTCAGAAGCAATTAGGATCCTACTGAACTTAACTTCCTCTTAATTTCTTCAAAGCTATGAGTCTGTTTAAAAGTGACCTGGAAAAAAAGCTGTAAAAACAAGTGTGTGTCTTTTTGTGCTTCATCATGATGTGCATCTATACAGGGTCTTTATAAAGTCCATGTGCACTTTTAAACTTTAACTTAGGATGTAGGTTTGATAGAAACAATCTGTAGATGCCATTTAAAAGCAAATTCATTGAAGTTTTAGGACAACTAGAGTACACAATGCTAGACTTAAACATAATTGCCATCCGTTATGATACAGTGCTCAATCTGATCTTCCACCTCCTTGAAAATGTTTCCTAGTTGCTCTTGAGTTACTGCACTAATTGTATTGGTGATCCTAGCCCTAAGTTCAACCAAAGAACATGGTTTTGATAAGTAAACTACACTTTTAACGTGTCCCCATAAAAAGAAGGCCAACGGTGACAGGTCAGGTGATGAGATGGCCAAGCAATTGGTCCACCTCTGCCTACCCAGCTCACTGGGAAAAGGTCATTTAGGAACTGTCATACATTCAGAGCAGTGGCACGGAGCTCCAACTTATTTAGGAAAAATTACTTATGAAGGCTAGCATTGCGTACTCTAGTTGTCCTAAAACTTTTTAATAAATTTACTTTTAAATGTCGTTTACAGATTGTTTCTAACATACTTACAACCTAAGTTATTAAAGTTTAAAGTACACAAGGACTTTCTAAAGACCCTGTAGAAGGGTGTTCAAAAATGAACAGAAAAGTTATCTTGAGAAATAGTGGGAATGTGAATCCTCGGGGGCAGCCTGGTTTTGCTGGCGAACATCTGTGGAGTCCAGTGTGTATTTTGGGCTCTTACTCCTTAATTAGGGTGAAGAAGCAGGTGTCCTTTCTCCCAGTGATCATTGGGTTCTGAATTTAGTCCTTACCAAACTTAAAAAGTTCTGCTGCCAGCAGTTTTTAATGGAAGAGTATGTGAAATGATTACATCCTGTACCTGAAATAGCTCTGTCTGAGCAGAAATAGCTTTGTCAGTTCTGAGGGCAAAGGTGTCTGCCAGCAGAGCTCTTGTTGTCCAGGAGCAGCGGTGTAACTGGTCAGGGAAGAAGTCCTGTAGGAGAACTGCATCTACACAGGAGGCCTAGCTGCTACAGTGGAGCCACCAGAGTTAAAGCAGAAGTAGCCTTTGTAGTAAAGGATAAGTTTAAACATTTTAAATCCCCCCAAACCATTAGAAAAATCAAAATCGAGACTTTAAAAAAAAGGTCCGACTCAAAACCCATTCCCTTTCTTGCTCAATTTCTGTTTCTTGTTGTGCTGTCACTAGTTCTTCCCTCCCTGGAGAGACAGGGTAGTAAAGATCTGTGTGTTTCAAGTTGGAAGCAAACAGCCCCACAACTTTGCAAAAACTTTTCAGGCTGCTTTTTTCCACCATAAAGAATTTAAAGGAAAAAAAAATAAAGGCACACACCCAATCTCATTTTTTCTTTTCAGGTCACCTTTAGAGCAGCACTGAGTAGGCTGTTATGATTGATTGGGATTGCGGGGCTGCCTTTCCTTTCTCCCACCCCCAGGTGCTGCGTGACCTCTCATTCTCGACCGTGTACCTCCTTTGTGTCAGGGCTAGTGCTGCAAAGAATTAAAGTAGTTTGTTAGATAAACTTCCAACTTTTTATCTACTAAACTCAATCCAGCCCTGGGCATTATGGATAGAATGGCTTGGAAAACAGGAAGATGTGTTTTTCTTCAGAGGCTTTTGCTGATGCTGGAAGAAGAACATTTTTTCGAACAATAATCCATTTTGTGGGAGCTGAGTTTTTGTAGTGCTATCTGTATTTGAACAGAGAGGAATAGGTTTGAATGGGCATAACACTAAAATGCATCTTAGAAAGACGCGTTAGTTGGTTTGAAATAGCCTGTGGCTCTTTGAAGCGCACAGCATCTGCTGTGAAGACTGGGGTGCAGGCCAATGTACAGCTGCAGTCTCTCGCCCGGCTACTTCCATGCGGGAGCGCAGTGCTTTGGAAGCCACTGAATTTCTCCGTTTGGAAAACTGACAGTTCGATCAGCGTCCTAACCTGGGACGCATGCTTTGACTCCTTCAGCATGCCTATTGCTTGAGATGTCATCCTCCAGGAGGCAGGAGAGCTTGTCAGAAGTAAATGAATTTGCTAATGAGCTTTCCTCCTGGAACACCGAGGTGATGCCAAGCCGCATGTTGGGAAGTGCCAAGCAGGAGGGTAATGGCTCTTCCGCGCTGCCTGTCAGCAACGGGATGTGGTTTGTTTACAGTCCCCATTTGATCTCTCTAGTTCTCCTGTCAGTGCTGAGCACAGATGAGACTCCCACAATGACCCAGAGGAATGTGAAGTTTCTGAGCCAATATCAAATATCTCGTCAGAGGAGAATGTGGCTTGAGGCTTAGGAGCAAACAAAATTAAGCTGTGTATCTTGGGCTCTTCCATCCCATCCCGGGGTATTTATCATTCTGACTGCACAGTTGCATTGTAGTTGACTGCAGAGCAGAGGGAGTTTATTAAACTGCGGGAATCACTGCTGGGCGGGTAACTAATTTTATGAGATTAGGTGAAAAGCTGTGGCGACGGGGAAAGGGCTATGAGCAGTGGCAGCACTTTAGATTTCTTCCCCTGAAGCCTGTTACGAGACACATTTATGTAAGTCGCCGAAAGGAAAAGCTCAACTCTTCGTTAGGGCAGGGTGCTTGGTATCTTAATGGACTGGCCTGGGTTCAAACCTTGCTTTAGGTATTAGGAGAACTAGGTGTAATCTTCTAATTTGAAGGGTATACTGTTGGCCATCAGAAAATCAGTTTGGCAAAGGGATAGTAAGCTCTTTCAGCACCCAGAGCAGAGCTGTGTGTGTGTTGGGAGCTGTTATCCTAATACTGGGAAGCATGAGGGGGGACAGGGAATGGAGATGGGCAGGTAGTGGGGCCTTATCTGCTCTAGCTTTTTGGCAGAAGCTGCTAGTGCTGCGGCTCTTGGTGTAATAGGGTAGGCTCAGGCTGTTGCAGCTGAGGGACATGCTCATTGCGTGCTGCCTGTAATAGTCCCCTGCAAATTATGCTACTGTAATTTGGTATACATACTAATTGCTGCCCAAGTGTCAGCCAAGATTGGTATTACATGACTTATTGTTGGACTTGGGTGAAGAAAACCAACTAACTCCTGGCTGTAGTAATTTAATTTTTTCGTGTTTGTGAGTGCTGAAATGATGTACAATAAAAGAACCTATCTGCTGTAACAAGGTGGCATAGTTGTTGGATGCAGAAGTTACGTGGAAATGTGAAGGTGGTGGGAGTAGTTCTGTGGGTAAAATGGTAGAGGGCCTTGGGCATATAGGACATTTATATATGCACTTTTGTCTGCTCCAACGCACTGGAAACCCAGCGTGTCGGAGCAGACTCCATTAATTGAGTCTGTGGAGCACGCAAGCTGATGCACCTAGTGTTCGTAGATTCATAGAAGTCGGATCAGAAAGGACCTAGTAGATCATCAGGTCCGACACCCTGCCCTGGGCAGGAGAGAGAAACCAGGCTCAAATGACCCCAGCCAGGTAGACGTCAAGCCTCCTCTTAAAGACCCCCAGGGTAGGAGCCAGCACCACTTCCCTTGGAAGTTGATTCCAGATCCTAGCCAACCTGACTGTGAAGCAGTGCCTTTGGATGTCTAGTCTAAACCTCCTCTCCAACAGCTTGTGGCTGTTATTCCTGTTACCCTGGGAGGTGCTAGGGGGAACAAGGTCTCTCCCAAACCGTGCTGGCCCCCCCTAGTGAGTTTATAGATGGCCACCAGGTCCCCCCTCAGCCTTCTCTTGCGAAGGCTGAACAGGTTAAAGTTCTGTAGCCTCTCTTTGTAGGGTCTGCCCTGTTGTTCCTGGATCATGTAGGTGGCCTTCCTCTGGACCCTCTCAATGCTGCCCACATCCTTCCTGAAGTGTGGCGCCCAGAACTGAACGCAGTACTTCAGCTGTGGCCTGATCAGTGTTGTGTAGAGGGGGAGGATGGCCTCCTTGGCCCTGCTTGAGATGCATCTGTGGTTGCACGACAAGGTACAGGTGGCTCTACTGACCGTGACCTCGCATTGTCGGCTCATGTTCATCTTGGAATCAGTAATGACTTCAAGATCTTTTTCTGCCTCCATGCTCTTGAGAAGGGAGTTTCCCAGCTTTATAAGTGTGCTGCTGGTTCCTACTGCCCAAGTGCAGCACCCTGCACTTGTCAGTATTGAAACCCATGCTGTTTTTGTTAGCCTACTCCTGTAACCTGCCCAGGTCCTGCTGTAATCTGTCCTTCCCTACAAGCTTGCCCACCTCACCCCAAATTTTGGTTTCATCAGCAGATTTAAACAGGTTGCTTTTCACCCTGTTGTCCAAGTCACTAATAAAGCAATTGAACAGTGCAGGCCCGAGGACCGAGCCCTGGGGGACTCTGTTACCCACTTTCCTCCAAGTCAAAAAAGACCCGTCCACCACCACCCTCTGAGTACGACCCTTCAGCCAATTTGCAATCCATCTGACTGTGTAGGCACCAATGCCACAGTCGCCTAGTTTTTTAATGAGGATGGGGTGGGACACACTGTTGAAGTACAGAAAGACTACATCCACTGTGACACCTGCATCCGATGCTTTTGTGACCTGATCATAAAAGGCAATCGGGTTGCTCTGACAGGACCTGCCCCTAATGAAACCATGCTGGTAGCCCTTGAGCATCATCCCTGAAGCCGGCCCATCGCAGATGTGCTCCTTGATGATCTTCTCGAAGAATTTCCCCAGGATTGAAGTAAGACTAACGGGCCTATGGTTGCCCGGGTCCTCCCTCTTCCCTTTTTTAAAAAGGGGGGCCACATTGGCTTTCTTCCAGTCATCTGGCACCTGGCCAGAGCACCACAAGTGCATGTAAAGCTGTGCCACTGTTGCATTGCATGCATTTGTATAAATGGTGAAATGCATGTCAGCGCACAGAAAATCGTGGCGATGCACTTTTGAACTAAAACGTTTTCAGTGCCTTTTAGTTCAAAGGCATGCTGCTGCCATTTTCTCAGCACTGACATGCATCTTCTCATTTATATAAATGTATGTGCTTCAGCTCTGGGTGCTTCTAAAAGTGCCCGGCGCTGCAGCGCATGCATGTGTACAAATATCCGTAGGCTGATATATAAGATGGAAAGCCGTAGTAACAGTCTAGATGATATACTGAGTTGTAGGTGCTCATATTTTGACTGTCAGTAAAAGTACGTCCCCAGGCAGAGTCTGGCCCAGACTTCTGCGGGCTGCATTAGAATAGGCTAAGAATTAAGGTAAACATTTTAGTGTCCAGATCCCATTTTCAAAAGTGACTTCAGATACCCAGGTTGCTACATCTCCTAGGAAGTTGTTTCACTTTAGCAGTTTTCAGAATATTTATCTTCAGTCTGTTCTTGCAGCCTTTTGTTGTGTACTTATAAGCAAGGGCTGCCATCAGAAGTAGGTGGACCCAGTATTGTTTCTAGATATTGCATGGATTTCCTAACAGTATTATACATTATGTATATTTCAGTCTTGAATTAAGACACTGGTTGGGGAAAATGTGGACCTGTCAATTCAGTCATGTATTACTTGTGGAGGTTTAATGCATAAATACAATAAACCTGTGATACTGCTGAATCACACTGGGAGCTTTAAATTTGTGCCTTCTTTTTCTGTTTCAGACCTTTCCACCGTGTTTTACAAACCTTTTCCTTAGTTTCTTGGCATTGAGCTACCAGCTTCGGATTTAATCACAGGTTGGGGCATCATAGTTCACAGTGTTTTCCTGGTTTGCAGAGACTACAAGCTCTTCCTCAGCAGACAGATCCTTTCCTTCTGACAGCTTGCTTCTCTTTTTTGCTTCTTTTCAGCAGTGCATTAATAATCCTGAGTGTTCTCTGTGCCTTCTACAAAGCTGAAAACTGAACAGGTCAATTGGAGCAAGGAGTAGAGAGGAAGGAAAAATAGCGAAACCCAGACACATGAAATGCACTTGTTTTGGGTGTGAATTATGTGCTCTGAGCTGAGGCTATTTGCTTGCGCAGCATTTTTCATTTTGAAACCAAGGAACCAACTTTCCTTTAGTATATGAACAAATCATTCATCTAGGGTCCATTTAAGCCCTTTGTGCGTGAAAGCCTTTTCAGGGTTGTGGGTGATTTCAAGAGCTCTTTGGCCTGCCTGGCAAGGAAGGTCCTGGTGTGTCCCGTTCTGAATACAGTTGGACTAGAAGGGGTGTTGTTGTAGGTAAGTGGCTTTTATGAGAAAGGTTCCTCCCTGCCACCCCACCAATTAGAGAAACTATTTGTGAGCGGTTCTTCAGTTGTTTTTTAACCTGTAGGAATAAAAAAATCAATACGATTTACATAAAGATGGCGTGCAAGTGACTGGTTTCAGGAGGCAAATTACACGACTTAAGTTTGAACAGGCATGGAGCATTTTTGGAGGGTTTATTTTAGTGTAATTGGAAAGGAGACACCATAGCTGAGCATGTAGCAAGCTAAAATTGTTTGGTTTCACAAAAAAACAGTAGGTGCTGTACTTAACCCTTAAACCAAGCCAAGGATTGGAAAGTATTTGTGCTTCCTATATTCTGTCTTGCTCCGTGCCTTTCCCCCTGCCCCCCCGCACCCCACCTCCTTTAGAGAAAAAGTGATAGTTTGGTAAAAGAAATGTCTTAATGAGTGAATTAAACTCTGCGAAAAGAAAACTCTTATCTGTCCAGCATGGGGCAGGTTTCCTTTGTGAAAACTCCGCTTAGCCAGAAGATATTCAAGTTGTTTTCTTTTGTTTTTTAAACCTAGTAAAGGAAATATATGGGTTATTTTATCTGTCAGCTCCTCGGCAATCTGTGGAGGAATATATGAGCTTGACTATTACTATCAGGTTATGATTATTTGTCCTTGATTATAGGATATTGATAGCTAAAAGAAGTATCCTGGATGAGGGGTCTGCGTGTTGTGCTGAGAAATACCGTATTGTCTTTCCCACAGAATTATAAATGGAACGAGAAATGTGGGGGGGCGACACAAACAAGTAAATGAGAAAGGAGGGATATATATTCTCCCAGAGGTAAAAGAAGCTAGAGTCTGTGCTTTGTATTTGAGAGCTTAGTTTTAACCTATTAAAATCTGCAGTAGTTTCTAGTTACATTAACTTAATTTGTGAGCTTCTATTTTAATGGGAAAGGCATAAGGAGAGGTGGTTTATCAGAGGTTGTCTGGGTATGTATGAGGCTTTATTGTGCTCAGTATGCCCTAGTGCACAGTTCCATAGATTTATTAATAGAACAGTTGTGGAAAATGTGGGCCATGTGTTATTTTTGTGAATATTATGTATAACTCTATTTACCTGCCTGCTATTGCTCCATCTGATTGCATGAGGTCGAAGCAGAAGGTAAGAGGAAGCTGGAAGTGAAACAGCGGTCAGGAATAAGATACCTCTGGGTAAACAACTTTGCTGCAGTAAAATTGGGAAGATGCTGTCTCCATGGTTGAAGGATGGAGATCAAAAGGATGGTAAAGAAGTAAACTCTTCCAACACCGGTTATTGTTCTTGCAGCCCACTTTAGCAACTGGGAAGTGATTTTGGGGTGGTGAATAAATGTCAAACTGGAAATAGAGTTGCCAAAACCAGAAAAAGTGCAGTGTTGTTCTTATTGTGGCATGGTAGGTACCCCAGGGACAGCATTTCATGTGGATGTGGTGTTTCCAGTTCAAAGTTAGTTCAGGTAAGGTAACCCTGAATGGTACCACATCAAAAGATTGATGGGGAAGATTGATCAGAGCTTGATTGCAGAGGACCTGAGGTCCTGGGATGCCAACCTACACTGAGGGTGGGGAATTGGTTACTGTGAATCCTAGTTTTATTCACATTGAAATTACTTCCTTCCACATAACACAGTTCTTAGGGCAAATTGACTGGGCAGGCAACCGAAATTTTATGCTTCTATTTCAAAATGAGTAAGTTCCTTATGCCTTAAGTTAGAACAGGCCGATTCATGTGGATGCGTCTCTACTCTGCAGTAGTTCGGGTGTCCCTCTCGTAACTGCTTCACATCCTGACAGACCTGATGGGACCGACTGAGTGTCCTCTATTATCCTGTTGTCTCGATGACTGAATATTACTTCTGTGTTGGTGCTGGTGCTCAACCAGGATTAGACCATTTGTGGTCGTCTCCTGGAGTCACTGTCCTTGTGCTATGATGGTTTAGCACTACACTATGCCTCGTGTATCTGCTGGAGCCGTGCAGAGGTTCTGCTCACATCAGTAGGAAAAGCGAAGGTTCAGGAAATCCTTGCAAAGGACCACTGGAAGGAAGGTGTAAACACAGCTGTTGATAAAGGAATGGCCAAGAGGGATCAGAGCCAGGAAAAAAGCCTGCTGGATAAAGGGCGAGGAACTGAAGAAAGCCACTGGGCAAAATCTGGATCTCTGGCAGTACTTGTGACACCTGTTCATATTAGGAGAAGGCGGATAGCATTTTGTCCAGGAAAGCAACTACTGAGTTACATTTTAACATATACAGTGCAGAAGGCAATATGAACATTAGCTTTGACCCAGACTGACTCTGCTGAGGAGGAAATCTTGCCCAGGAGCCAGGATTTCACTCAAGACACAAGCCACAGGGATAGGACATGAAGACTCCAGCATGGACAGTCACCTGCTGTGGGGGGATCTCAGTATGTCAGTATTTCTTGTAAACTATTGAATTTAATTTTCTTCAAAGCAAGTAGTATGAAATACAGTGAGAGACAGCTGTTCGGTGGACAATAGCCATTTGTGGCAGATATGAGTTCATAGCCTAAGTTTTCCTCTGTCCCCATGCTCAGCATGGTGACTGTGTTGGTGTTGGGCAGGAGGGAATGCTTCTAAAACAAAGTGGTGTTGTGAAAATGTACAAGACCCCCAGTGTCAACCCCGGGGTTCTCCCTTTTTTCTTTGTATTCCCCATAGAGATCCCTCCTGGCTATCTGCTGCAGTACTTGTCTCTCTCCTCTTAGTGTGTCCATGACCATGACATTGACCTGGCCTTGTGGATTCATATTATGCAACTTTTATACCATAAATTCATTTGAATACTGTAAAAACTGGGCACCATCCAGACCAGCTGACGTCCTGCTTTAATCAGTACTGTCCTTGAGATTTCAGGTTTTATAGAACAGTATGCGGTACTTTGCGTCATAGCATTGTACACACACATTCTGCAGTATTTGATCGCAACATTCTAGTAGGTACATTTCATATCATTTTATCAAGGCATTGCATCTGACAGACAGCATAACATTTTTGTGTTTGAATCTTTCTGGGGAAGGTTTCATAATATAAACTTGCATATACCCGAAAATAGTACTGAGATAGTAAGGCACGAGTCAGAAAAAGAGAGTGAACATTTGTTAACCCCCAGTGTTCCAAATAACCATTGCACAACTTCATTGTACAGTAGATTTCATACACATTTGCATAGCATCTGAAAGCAGAGTTGAAATCACTTTGTGCTTTTATAGTTTTAATGTCACAGGGCAGAGTTGTTTCACTGTTTCTTTCAGCACAATGCTGCAAGACGCGGGTGAAGTCTTTGGGCCGGGGTGATATCTTTTATTTAACAGACTAAATAGTTGCAAACAAGATGTTATTTGCAAGCTTTCAGATGCACATCCTTCCTCAGGCAAAAAAAAGAAATAAAAAATGGTGAGAGATATCAGAGATGGTCAGAAATCCCTCAGTTTTGAAAACCCCCCCAGTGTTTAGAAAGCTGTTCTGCAGGAATGGAGATTTGGGAGGGTTTCAAGGAACCAAAGCGGGGTGTTTACCTGTAGGTATCAGATGTCAGCCACGGTGAGGGTGGGTGGGTGGGGGCATAAAATCAATGTTAAATATTAGTCCTGGTTGTTGAAATTTGGCTTTTTTCTTCATCATGTTGAGAAGTTTTCACTTCAAATGGTAAAATGTGATATCTTCCATATTTTGGGGATCAAGGCAGTAGCCGAGTTGGCGTAAGCACAGTCGTGTTGTGCAGCCATGTAGTGCTCAGACCAACCCAGCTACTGCCTTGATCCCTTGATTCCAGTGGTACGGCACCTTGTGGGAGAGAATTCTGGGGAATAACATCACTGTATCCTGGATCCCCGGTGTATCCTCCAACACGAAGACTGCCTTTAGTGGTGTACATGCAAATACTAACCTGCCTTTCTGCAGATCATCCAGGCAAATTAACTGCACATCACTAAATCTTCCCAAACGAAGCTCCATCCATCCTTTGCACATCCTAGGGAACTCAAGGGGTCATTGCATCAATGCTCCTGGACCCCAGGGAAGCAAGCTGGAAAATGTTTCCCAGTGCTGGGAAGACACGTGGAGGATAGCCTTTCAAAATTGAGGGGGAATTTGTTTTCTTTGACCTGAGAACTGGACAAAAAGCAATAACTGCCTCTTATTTGTATTATATTCCACAGGCCCTACATGTGCTAAAGAGATCCTCAGAGACAAAACCCTTAATAGCTTCCCAATGGCTAGCAACTCCATGGGAGACCAGGAGAGAGGGGTGCACAAAGGAAGGGTTTTTTGGAAAAGTCCTAGCAGTCGCTAGATGGAAAGCCAGTCACCTCAGAAACAGAGGCCATTTCTCTGACCGGAGGGGGAGAGCAAGAAGGCTCCTCAACAGATTTCACTTGGGCCTGGGAACTGGTTGAGCAGACCCTTGCCATGACTTACAAGGCAGAGGAAGAGAAGGGAAGGAGAGAGGCAATATCTGGATATAATACACAGGCTTTACTTAGAAATGCATTGCAGCAAAGGGCCACCTTTACTGTAGTGCAAATAGCCTCAAGTGACTCCTGTACTAGGCTTTTGGGAGAACTTCATGCATTAGAGGCCCAGCAGTTCACACCATAGGCACCAAACGCAGCTGCTTCTCCTCTAGGCTGGGGCAGTGAGAACTGCTATTTCTGGGAGCCCACCTTGAGCTCAAAAAACCAAGCTGGGGCCTTCTGTTACAGCATCCGGACTCAAAAGTTACCAGGAGGGCAACCACTTTTAAATTTTGAGACCCTCTGTTCTCTTGAATGTTATTAAGTCTAGGTTGTAGCACTGGATTTCCAACTTCTGATTGTTTTAGATGCTTGGCTCAAATGTTTGTTAAATATTAATATGAAATATAAAATGTAATTAAAATAGCTGTGGAATATTTCATTAAATGCTTCCTCTCAGTCTGATGATAGATTTGTGAAATGTGTAAAGGCAGTACGTATAACAAAGGAAATGTTATGACCTCAAGTTTTAATATGATGCATGTTTCAAATCCCAACAGTCTGTCCCTGTCCTCATGGTGGGACCTCTTCCGTAATGATTTTGGAGAGGCCTTCCTTCTGGCTGCTTATAACATTTAGAAGGTTTTTTCTCCTTTTCCTCCCAATTCTCTCAGGCGCCATGGACAGTGTCATAGGAACTTAGGGCTGGGAAGGACCTCCTTGGGTACCTAATCCAGCCCCACTGCAGTTGCAGGCACCTTTTCATAAACTTACTGAGCCCCTGTATAACAGCAGACAGGTTATTTTGCCCCCACTGCTCTGATAAGGATGACTTCCAGAACTTCACTGCTCTGGTAATAGGAACCGTCTTCTGATTTCCAGGCTAGATTTATTCAGCATTACCAGTTCATACCCATTTGGTTTTGTTCCAGACTTGTCTGTATAGTTCTTCCTCCCTCCCCCCCCCGGTGTTTACCCTTCCCTCGGTGCATTTGTAGAGAGCAATTATTTGCTCTCAGTCTTCATTTTACTTTCAGTCTCCTCCCAAATGGCAGAGGCTCTCCATTGCCCTGATCATTCCAGCAGTCAGTACGTTTGAACATAGCCTTGGCTGGACAGAAAGACGTAGATCAAGGGATGCTCTCTTTCTCTCTCTCACTCTTTCTCCCTCCCTCCCTCCCTGCTGTATACCTTTAAATTATTTTGAGGGGGGAGAACTTTTTTGAGGTGCTGGTTACAAGTTCCCAGAAAGCAGCTTCTTGTAGGGGCTTCTCATGTCAACACAGTTGGAAGCCTGGGGGCGGCCACTGCAGAATCTGGTCCAAGAGTGGTTGAGCCGTGGGGTCCACCTGAAGGCTGCTCGTTGAGGGAGGGAGTTCATGGAGGAAGATCAGAGGTGCGACTTGATTGTGAGTCCTGCCATCCCTTCACAGTGTGGTAAGATCAGACGTTCCTGTGAAGATACGCAGGGGAGCTGGATGTTTCAAGTGGAATTCAGCCTGTGCAGAGTGTTTCTGGGGAAAGGACTGATATGCATGCGATGCTTTTTTATCTCCTAGAAACAAAGGAAATTCTATACATTAACTCAGCAATACTCTAACCTCAGAGCTATTCCTAACTGACTCCACAGACATTTCTTACTAGAGGAGACTAATCATGCAAGCAGTGTGGAGTCCTATCTCTTCCAATTGTTTATAATGAATGTTTCAGAGGAAAGTGGAAAGATGTTGTAACGTATCTGCCCACACATACAGCGCTAAAGCCAGGGACAGACTTTTGGGGTAATAATTTCTTGACCCTAGATTTTTTTTTTTTTTTTTTTTTTTAAATCACAGATGGTGTAAATTTGGATGCTGTTCAGTCATAGAAATGTCTTATCCTCTCCTGATACTTACTAATCTGTTTTTTTCAGTGTCCTCAGCTACCAAGTTATAGTAGCATATCTATTGCTAAAATATTTCCCTTGGTCATTTAAAAATGAATGGGTCACAGTGACCTGAACAGAATGGAAGGGTAATTTTGGAGCTATTCTGGAGTTCTTGGTAAAACCTGCACCCAGTTTGGGGCTGTGATTTAGTGCTTGCCTATTATCTGACTGTGATTATTTGCTTTCACTGTATCTGACTTTTTTGTAACCCTTTCTGTTGTGTTCAGTGCCCAGTTTCACTTGTCCTTGGGAAGCTGGTCACTGACATGCATAGAATTGCACCTTTTGTTCAGATGAAGACCGAGGGTATTCTACCTACTTAATAAAAATAGGTTTTTATCCTTTTTAAAATTCTCACTTATTAAACAGCATGACTGTTCCTTTTGCTCTGGATTTCCATATGTTGTACATTTGCAATTATGCCATTTGTAAGATTCGCTAAGGTTTGCCATTAATCTCTGTGGCTCCGTTGTTTATTCTTTGAACTATGCTTTTTAACTTTTCCGCTCTCTTACCTTCCACTTGTTAAAAGCGCTCTTTCCCCTACTATTATTTACCTCCCTGCTTAGCCACATTGATTTATGGTGCCCTTTCAGCTTGTTCGATTTACAGGGAAGAGGCTTGATTTGTAGCCTCGCCCAACTGTACTTAAATACCTCTTACCCACTCTTGCTTTCCCCTGCATATTGTTATTGAGTGCCAGAGAATGTCCTTTACAGCTTTAGACCTGCTAAGGCAGACTCCAACTTCGTAATATTTTGAAGTCCATCTTTATTTGGCCTTTCCATGGATCCTCATTGACATCATGATTTCTAGGTCAACTTTCGGAGCTGCAATCCAGGATTTGTGTGGAAGTCTGCATACAAATCATATTACTGTCGTCTGTGCTTTCAATAACTATCTCATTTTTCTTGTCCACTTGCCCGTGCTCTTAGGCCTGTTTTGAATATGAATCATTTTCCCTTCAACTTTCTTACCTGTGTTTCTCTATTACTGGGACATACCCCATACCTCTATGCTGTGTCCCATGCTGTGTACCGAATAGGAATCATATAGCAAGAAATGTTAGGTTGTATGTTCTTTGCTGCTGAGAAAATCTTTAGCCCGTGTTTGTAGAGCACCTAGCAGTTCTGGTCCATGGCTGGAAGTCCTAGGCACTTTGTAATTTAAATAATAATGGTGCCTTGGGCCAGGAAAGTTGGAGTGTTCAATCCTGGGGCACGTAATCTCCATTTTCAAGGAATCTGCAGTGTGTTGTACTTGTTTCCCTTTATTATGAGAACTTTGGACACTTTAAAGCACATGTGATTTTGCACAGTGGCGGAGAAGGCAAGTTGAGCTGCACAAATGCCAGCCCTGCCTCTGTTTAAGAAGCAAGAGCTCTGACAGAGCAGGGAACACTTTTGATTGGGATTGAGGTTCACTTGAAAAGCATTATGCGATCCTAGATTTGACTGGCAGTAGCGATGTTGTTTAAGATTTTTCTGAGTATAGCAGGTATTTTTCCACCCCAAGAGACTCACAAGATGTATAATAGTTATATTTTAGTAATGTTAAAAAAATCTTTTAATATTACTTGCATATATTTCTAGAATTATAGTTTTATTGAGTTGAATGTACTATTTTTGATGAAAAAATTACAAGAAAGGAAAAACCAAGTTGTGTCTTGGATCACTCCCGTTATGGGAGATCTTTTATATCTAAATCAAAATACTTTAATTGCGAAAATATATTTTTTAAAAGCGCAATGATATTAGACTTGTCTGTGGCTGTAAGTGCTTGGCTACAGTGTTCAAATAAAAGCACGTGACATTCTGTGGTTGTTTCCAAGTCTAGAGGGATCACATATTGCTGATAAGTTTGAATATTAACTGTAGCAATAGTACCATGTTTCAGCTCCCCCGTGAGAGTAGAATTCAAAGCTGGCTTTTATTATGGTGAATCAGTGATCGCTCTTTGCTCACCAAATAAATCTGAACAGAGCTGCTTCCTGAGCAAAATCTGCTGCTTGAAGATTTTCTCTGTGGGTTAAGTAGAGGACTGAGGAAAAGTATTGTTTTATCTGGCACCTGTAGTGGTCACAGCAGTACTTATAGCTGGTGCCCCATTTCTGAATGTAATTAGGGAAGTGTTTAATTCATGCATATGATTATTTTCATAAAGCAGAATGGGACTATATCCATACATAAAATTGAGCACTTAGTTTAAATATGTGCAGGTTTGGGACCTGAGTTAGTGGTTTTATTATAAGCCCCATTTATATGTTTTTATTACTAAGTATTTGATCAGACCTTTACCGAGCACTTACCAGAGAGAGAGAAAAGACTAGCTTTGCTTCTACAAGCGCTTACAGTCATTTTGTACAATTTGCAGCACAGCTGTAAAAAATTGCCTGGAAACAAATTCTAGATTTTGTGTAATGAAAAGAAATATAGTAAAATTGTACATTTTTTTTTTTTTACTATTAGAAGAATGTGAAAAAAGAAGATTTCTATAATTTACTTATTCTGAAATTTAAATAGTCCTGCTGTATACAGGGTCTTTGTAAAGTCCTTGCACACAACCTAAGTTATTAAAGTTTAAAAGTGAACAAGAACTTTATGAAGACCCTGTATAGGAGGGAGTCTCCATCCTGGGTTTCCAGTTGCCTGTGCTAGTTCAATAAAGCCACATTCAGTGCTTTTATTTTAAAAAGCACTTTCTGTGAACATTCAAGAACACTGTGTTATTTAAGTACACTTCTAAGAAATGTTGGCATCATGGAAAAATAGGGCTAGAAGGGACCTCAAGGTAGGGTTAACCTTCTCTTAAACTAGGGGTGGGCAGTTGTTAGGACCCGGGGGAGTTTTAGTGAGCTATCTCATGCCAGGTTAACAAACCCTCCCCCTTTCTTTGCAACAACTCACCAAAGCTCCCTAAGCGGCTCCATCCCACCTGGCTACCTTGGAGACCCTGTGATCGCAAGGTGATAATAGTGTGGGACTGGGGTAGAGCCATGACCTGCTCCCCACATGGGAACAAGGGCATGTGGGCAGAGTATCATGGCTCTGCTCTGCAGTTGGCTGAGATGGGGCCCTGGGCGGGCAGGGAGTGGCATCCAGGAGCAGGATGGGTGGCTGGGATTTTCCAGGCCCTGCGATCCTGGCCCTGCCCATCTATCCGTCCCACTCATGGATGCCTCTTCCCACCTGCTTTGGGGCTCATCCCAGCTGAGCATGGAGAGCAGAGCCATGATTAGCTACCTGCGTGCCCCTGTGATGGGTTTCAGTTCTGCGGGCAGGGGTGCATGGTGAGCTGATTGTGGCATTACCTTGGGCCTGGCTCTATGCTGTCACCAGCCTGGGATCCTAGGGTCCCCGTGGAGACTGGCCGGGACCTGCATGGGCAAGGCACACAGCCAGGTGGATGGATGAGGCTGTGGGCAGGCAGGGAACTGTGTCTGGGATCTTGGAGCAGTGATAGCACAGGGCTGGGGCTGAGCCGCGATCTGTTCCCTGTACCTTCCTGCTCACAGAACCTGTGCCCATCACAGGGCTGTGCGGGGAGTAGATGATAGCTCTGCCTCAGCCCCGGCCCTGGCCTCAAGCTGTCACCGTGCCAAGATCCTGCCCTGTGATCCCAGCTTTGCCCATCCATCCCGCTCCCTAGCACCGCTTCCCACCAGTTTGTGGCCCACTCCCATCTGCCTGGCCACATGGGTCCTGCCCCTGCCAGTGAGTATGGGGCAGTCTCACTGGGGTGCCTGGGCACCAGAGCAGGGTCTGGCAGTGGTGGTAGCCAGAAGGAGCTGCTGGGACCTCCAAGAAGGGAGTTTGGCTGGTGCGCTACCCCCACCCAACTGCGTGCCGGGGGCAGTGGGACCAGCTGCATGTGCCATGGCCTGGGTTGCTTCCTTTGCCTGGGCTGGGCAGGACCGAGGGACCCACCACGGCCCAGACAAAATCTTTCAGTGGGCCAGATCTGGCATGTGGGCCACATTTTTCCCACCCTGGTCTTAAACTATCTCGCCAAGTGGTTGTTTTATTTGCATTTAAATTTTCAGTGATGCTAATTTTGAAACTCTCTAGGTAGCCTGTTACAGCTCACTCCCCTCTTGATTAGGAAGTTTATATTAGTATCATAATATCCAAACTAAATTTCTAGAGCTTTGTTAATGATCTCTTTGATCAAAGTGGATTAGACTTTCATGCTCACTTCAGTCTTCTGTAATGACATTGGAACCAATACAGCCTGCTTCATCATCACTTCTTACCAAGATCAGTTGTCATTCTAACGTATTGTGAATAACTCATTTACCTGATAATCTAAATCATCTTTTTACCGGGTCCCATGTAATTAGAGAATTTATGTAATTTGTCTAATATTTTCTTTGCATTTTAAAGCCTTTTATTCCTGAAAATATAGAAAGCAATATGAAGGCAAAGATAATTTAAAACCTAAAATTATCTTCATCACTATTCATGCAGAGAACTGCAGTATGATTCAAGAAAAATTCTCTTTTTTGTACACCTGTTTTGTGAAACGAACACAGTTACAGAACACAGCATTGTAAGAACGCACATTGAAGCTGGCACTAGGCAGATACTTGGGCCCTTAATTGATATCAGAGGAGCCTTTTCCTTAATGCACAGTGACATTTGGTTACAGATCCTTTCTTAAATGCACCTTAGCTTTGGGTTTTTTATGTTTATTTTGGACTGAAATAGTCATTAAATCATTTATATTGTGCTCGAATTTTCCATTAATTCAGTTGCTGTCACTGATACCAGAGAATCTGTCAGTTCACAGAAGAACAAGGATTGTCGGATTTGTTGAAAGTTTAAAGTTATGCCTATTAACTGTCATTTGTTGGGGAAATGGGAAAAATCATTTGAAAATGGTCATTTTGGAAAATCCTCTTGTATTTTTCTTCATTTACCTTGAATACCAAAAGTCTGTGCAATTAGCAAAACATTTGTTGCTTTTGTAGTTTGACATCTGAGAAGTGATGCAATTTTTTTCTTTTAAAAAAGAACCTAGAGCAAAAAAAACCAAACAAACCCTAGATTACTTTGAAAAACAGGCCTTTCCTGGTAATCAAGTGTTTACAGAAAGATGCTTTGTTCAAACCCTTTCTGGGGCTCTGTATGCTTAAACAAAGAGCTTTTAGACTTAAACACAGCTGTTCATTTGAAAATGAAAAATCAAATTAAGCAGAACCAGCTTTTGAAAGTTAATGCCGTATAGCAACTGAAACAAAAGAAGAAAATACTGTGTTGTACGTTTCACTTAAATAACTTTTTTAAAATAAAGTTTTCAAGTAAAAAGTGTGGTTTCAAAGCTGTTCGTCTCCTACTGTATCCCGCAATAGAACATCTGCGCTCATTCTGACGCGGATGAATGACATGAATTAAACTAAAACCGTTGAAGTGCTCTTTTTAACATAATTACACCTTGTTCATTTTGGAGACACAATGCAGGGATGAAATGCCAATTAAGCCTGGTATGTTAATGAGATTGAGACTGAATAGCGGATTAGAGCGGACACAAATCCCACAGGAATTGATTTGATATAATCCCTCACGTTTGTTCTGTTTTAATAGAAATGTTATCATACATGTGAAAATCTCCATCCACAATAAAAAAAAAAAAAATCGATGCATTTATTTGAAAGGGGAGATGGTATAAAGAAGTTGCAAAATGGTGGCTGTGTTGGTTAGTCTGGTGGTTTTGTCTTTCTACATTCCTATTAACACTGGATTTGGAAAAAGACTATCCTAAGCGATTAACTTCTTCCTTTGTCTGTTGGCTCAGGATCCCCTCTTGTGCTTGTTTCTGTAGAAGGAGTAGTTTGAGGGTCCGAAGGCGCAATCGTTGTTTTGCAAAGTACCTCTCAGGCTAGATGAAGGGATATGTTTCTAGCAAGGATAACTTTCTCTAAGTATCAAGTTTCATATCCATAAAAATATTGAGTCAAAGTCTTAATTAATTTTTTAAACTCTTACTTTCATTTTGCACAAAGATGGTGGTGTTCTGTTCCACAGAATACATGTAATTGCTAGTTGGGATAGACATTATCTCATGTCTATGGTGCCAACACCCTCCTCAAACTGCAACAGAACACTGGCCTCCTTGTAACAGTGATAAATTTGGATCTAGAACAGACTAGAATGAGTGATATGGTATGTTTCTGAAGTGGAAAAAATACAGCTATGTCTATATATATTTTTAGGAGCATAATTATTATAACTGAGTGCATCTTACAGTTGAAAAATGAGAATTCAAGGCATTTATGTATAGTTTCATTGTTTTCAAAGTGTGTGTGTGTCTGCGTGCGCATGCACATATCTGTCTACCTGTGGATTCGTCTCCCATGTCCCCCTAGGAAGGCTGAATTGTTATCTATCAGCGTTGATGGCTAGAAAATGATATTTAGAGGTTTGCTTTTGGGAATTGGTTTGTAGGTAAAATAGATGTTGCATTAGAATAATGGTCCAGGGGAATGGCAAGGGTTAATTGGTTTCTAAAAGCCTGTTTGTAGCAAAGTTTCCTTCAAAGCCTACTGTGTCTGGAACCAGCAGACAAACAGGCTGGGAAATTGAAGCCATGTACCATGCTGTTTCATATGCCACGTTGGCTAGGTCCCAATGACCAGCTGCAGAGCTCCTGTGATTTCCAGTTTTGGTGGACGGACCAAATTAGGAGGCCGGGGCATGCCCAAATTAAGACACTGGTAAATGACCAAATTAAGATGTGTACATAGTGACAGGACAGAACGTGAACAGTTTGATGACCACAGGGGAACCAATCAATGGTACCTGGAGACAAGGCCGTTCCTGGGGAGTGCGAATCGGGTTGACTTCCTGGGCCCCAAGCTTTGGGAGGCTCCGTGGAGCCAGGCAGGGCAGCAGAAGCATGGAGCTGGGCAGAGTGGTGGCTCAGTGTCCAGCCATTCGCTACCTGCTTCGTCCCCTCCCCTCCCCGTCCCCTGCTGCCGAGCTTCTTTAGGTCTGGGGCCTATAGGATTGGAGCGGGGGCAGGGTCCCGCATGGGCTGATTTGCTTCAGGCCCTGCACCCCACTCAGGTCACCTCTGCCTGGAAATGAAGAGTCATCAGACAAAAGAAGGGATTTCAGAGCAGAAAAGTCCAAGGTGGGAACCCAAGGCCACAATGGACAGAGGGCACACCACCGGCCAGTCTCACCCACCCAGCTGGAGGGGAGGTGGGCTTTGGCCCTCAACCTTCAGGCTGCTGACATCTAACATTTAAGAAAGAACAACAGGGTAGGGTGATGCTTGTGTACTGGCCAGATGTGCTTTCCCTCTGGGACAATCGTAGGACTGGTAGATAACAGAATTTGGGGGGGAGTGTATTTTGTTTGCCTTACCTGCATTATTCTTATCTGCTATCACTGTGTATCGATAACATTTGCCTATTATGAAATGGAAGAAATTGTTGTCGGTCTGAGGGTTTGGGTCTATCTGGAATAATGTATCTGGGTCATAAATCCACTGCTAACAAGCATGTCATCAGGCAAATACCTCAGATTTGGAGTTGAAGTGGATTGGCCTTGCAGAGGTTTGTATGGCTTCAGTGCACTCTTTAGGGCTAAGTACAAACAGTCAAAAAGCCCCAAACTGAATCAGTTCAGTCTTTCCAGGTTAGTCTAAGCTTCATAGAGTGAACTGATAAGCAAGTG
The DNA here is from genome assembly GCF_001723895.1 of Crocodylus porosus. Classification (NCBI taxonomy): domain Eukaryota; kingdom Metazoa; phylum Chordata; order Crocodylia; family Crocodylidae; genus Crocodylus; species Crocodylus porosus. The sequence goes on from NW_017728927.1 coordinate 13,188,816, forward strand.
AACAGACATTCACTTTTGATTCTGAAAATGTAGCCACATGCCTGCAGTGGCCCAGGCCAGAAACCAGGGGGATGGGGGGCGCACACACTAGAGTGTGCCTCCCTGCTCTGGCTAGCAATGCTAGCCCACCCACCTTTTAGGGGGACAGGGGTGGGGGGGTTGTAGGGGAGGTGCAAAGCATCCTGGGATGCTGGGGATCTGTGCGTTAACTTAAATCTGGAGGGAATCGGGGACTGAAGTTCAATAAACTGATATAACTTCAATCGGTTAAGTCTGACACTACATCCATCCAGGTTTATCTTAAACCGGTTTCAGTCATTTTGAAAGCGGTTTATGTGCACTGACCTTCTGTTGTGTTACAGATTTGAACCGGTTTCCCATCACTTATACTGGTTTGTGTGTAATTTCTGTCCCTAGCCTAGCTGATCTGTCTCAGGTTCTTCTCCCATGTTCCGTACCATAGGCTGTCATGAGTGAAGTGAATTCTAGTGTTTCCAGTGAAAACTTCTGCCTCTGGCTGAAATGGGCAATATCTCATCTGGCACATAGCATGTTAAAGATGGATGATCCCATCCAAGACCTAAACCTTGCAGTGGTTTAAAGATCACAAAACACTTTAAAGTACACCTGGAAGTTAAATAAGAAGCTAGCTAAGTTCCTGCACAACTGGCATACAAACAGCTACCTGCGTTCAGCAGGCATCCAGCCTACAGCCTACTGCACCTGCTCTGCGGTTTTTAAGTGTAGCTTAGTATAAAGAGTGTTGCCCTAATCCCATGTAAAATCTCAAGTTACCTACTTCTTGGTAGTGTTCAAATGTAAATGAAATGGTCACAACTCTCTAGATTTAGATAAGGGAAACAATATTTTTGGCAAATTGAGCGCCTTAAAGAAGGCAGTCAAGGTTTTTTGGGTAAAAGTGATATCTTTTATTAGACCAACTAAATAGTTGGGAAAAAATTATTCTTTGCAAACTTTTGGGCACAAATAGCCTTCTTCAGGCATCGGGAGAGTCTGCTGGTGTTTTATGTTCTCCATGATAGAATAGAAGCCAACAAGCAAAATGCAAAGTTTGTGAAAATGCAAATATGTGGCAGTGAGGGTGAGAGGTGACGGGAGGACAATAGGTGTGAGACAGGTAGGTGTGGGGGGAAGGGAGAATGTTGAACTGGTGATAGAATGTAAAATTAGAGAGGTTACCTGGGGTTAGCGGATGGCAGGCTGGTTATAATGTGCCATAAATGCAATGTCTATATTTAGTCCATGATTTTTTGGTATCCAGTTTAAAGAAGGATCATACCCTTGAAGAGTACAACCCATTTATTGAACCTTTTTTACATAAGCTTGAGAGAAGCCCTCAATGATGGAATCAAGAAACACCTCCAGAGTAGTCTTCGAGAGCTTCTTATTGCATGTCATCTTTTCCTCATCTGGATAAGCTTCAGTTAGCTTGCTCTCAGAAAAGTTGTAACCTCCCTTATATATGTATCCGGCTCAACTACTGAGGGTTTCAGTATCTATTTGCTTGCATTTAGATGCCTCAGGAAGAACGAGTCAACAGCCCAGGCTGTGAGCTGACATCTTTTCCCAGATAGTCTTGGAGCTTCTCTGCAGCCTAGGCCAGGGAAGGTATTGACCTTTAGTCACTGGGAAGGGGTCCAACTCCATCTGATGCAGATTTACCTCCTTTACAAAATGGAGAGAGAATTCCTTGCAGCATGAAGTAGTTTCCATAATCAATCGGACAGGATTTACCCTTCTGACAGCCACTCGGGGCAGTTTTGTTATGGGGAGATTTCACAAACAAAATGTGTTCTGTGTTTCTTCTTTTGCTCTCAACTTACTTGTGGACCCAAGCTCTCAAGGTGGTTTTGGTTTGTCTTATTCTATTAGGTGTGTACTGAAGTCCAGGCTTTACTGGCCAGTGATTGGTGATATGGTAAGGCGAAGCATTCGGCTAAGTGAAGGTGACTGTCGTTACCTTATGGCCATATTTTCAAGTTAACCAAGTTATTTTTGCATGTGAATTTGGAATTGTTAAGCAGCATAAATATGAATTATTCCAATCCTTGAACCAAATAATTACCTGATCCCTGCAAATAGGACAAAATGCAAAGGGCGAAATAACCAGTTAGGTTAATTAAAATATTACCCTTCAATGTTGAACATTGAGTCAAACCTTTCATGGGAGCAACTGCCATATTTTCTTGTATATAATGCACCCCCTGCTCCCTCTGCAATCAGCTGGGGAAAATTGGGGTGTACATTATATGTAGGGGAAAAAGGATCCCCACAGATCTGGAAATTTGGTGGCAGTGCCAGGGTGGGGGAGCCATGGCTGTGTTAATTGCTTGTGGCAGTCTTGTTCCCCTTCTTTCCTTCCTTCCTTCCTTGCTCCCCCTGACCTCACCAAATTTCCAGTCCCATGGGAAGCCCCCTTCCTCATCTGTGCTCTGTGTCAATCTGGCATGCAGGGTTGGTCCATGGCTGAAGCTAGATCACTGAATCTGATCTAGCATACGGCCTCCAGCCCTGGCGGGCCATAACTGAAGGCACATGCTGGCCCTGAAGCCACATACTGGTTTGGACCTGGTACGCTGAGTCTGGGACCCAGCATGTGGCTCCAGAGTCGGTGGATGCTCCCAGACTTGGCGTGCTCTTAGCTCGTGTGGTCACAAACCTGCTGCATGGCCCTGACCTGCTCTATCAGATAGGGCCCACCAGGCTTGTCAGGCCATGGGCCTCATCAGTCATGCGGGGCTGGCAGCAAGTTGAGAAGCAGGCTGGGGTCCTTAGTTTCTGCTACTCAGATACTTACCCAAAATAAGATCTTTTTCCTTTCGTGGTCTCTTTTAGAAAACAGGGTGTGAAAATATGGTATCTGTCTTGGATTTGATTTCCTTTTGTTGCTACCCAGTTTTGTCTATCCTTTATACCAGTGGTGCTCAGTTTTTTTGCTTGATAGGCCAGGCTGGCAGTGCCTAGTCCATGCATGGGCTGGATCCAGCCAGTGGTCTTGATCTGGCACCCAGGACAGGTTCAATGGGGCCCTATCTCGCCATGTGGCGGGGCGAGAGGTAGATCCTGCAAGAGAGGTGTTGGCTTGGCCCCATGGGGCGGAAGGGGGACATGGCCTGGCCTTGATCCAGCCATGTGGTGGAAGGGGCCTTGGCTTGGCCCCACGGAGGGGGGAGGAAGCATGGCTCAGCCCCAATTCAGGGGGAAGGGGGCATGGCTTGGCTCTGTTCTGGCTGCGAGAAGAGAGGGCATGGCCTGACTCCAAGCTGCAACATGTGGCCAGTGGGGAGAGGTGGCAGTATTGATTGCCACTGCTCCCCTACTGCCAAATTTCCCAACCTCCCTAACCAGTTAGGGAGCTCCTTGCCATGGCTATGTGAGGCCTCAGTTTGAGCATCCCTGCTTTATACCATACCGCAACATCTGTCATCCAGTTAGCCTGACATCTGGCTGGCACCAACTTTGCGATGAATAGTTGATTTGAAACAGAACTTGAACATAATTACAAGTCATGTGGCTGCCAGAAGAAAATACTTTGAGGAGTCACAGGGCAATCTCCTCTGGTGCTAAAGTTGGGTAGGGTAGGTAGGTAGGGTTCCTAGGTTGCTCACTAAGATTTAGTTTTCCCATTGCAGCCTCTGTGACTATTGCCTTCTACTACTAACATCAGGTGAAGAAATTGTGTCCCACCCTGTTAGATGATGATAGCCTTCCTAATGCGTACCTTCATCACTTCCTGACTTAAAGGCTTACTGTGCTGATTTCAGGTAAAATTTAGGGCCTTGGCCTGTATTTTCAAAGCTCATAATTACTTGGATTTGGCCCGTCTCGAGTGTCGTGTCTAATGACAGTTCAACTCCTTCACTAGATCTGCATCAAAGTAAAGGTTTTGTGCATGTGACGGATCTTTCCTGGTCCAAGATGGATCCAACAAAGATCTCGGCATTGCTGCTTTCTGCTACCAGCACACTGTGCATTCTTTCAGACTTGCTTTCACTAAGAATAATAACAAAAAAAGGCCCATGAACACCAATTAAACTGGAAAAAAATAAAGACGAGTGTTAAATAACATGGCAATGCATTTTTCTACTGGGGCAAGAGGAAGAGAGGGAAAGAACAAAGTGTGACATGTACTAGTTGTATTGCATGACGCAATACTGGACAGCACTCGGGCATGGTGAGAATCATGGCATAAGAACTTGAACAAAATAAATATGTGATAAAGGAGAAAAATCATTTTTGCATCCCAGTGGGTTGTGCACCTGTGCAAAACACACTGGGCACTCTTTCATTGCCCTGGCCTTATTCAGTGCCGGTTTGTGTCTCTCTGTAAAACACGATGGGCTTGACTTTATACGTCACAGATTTTTTATTTTTATTTGAAAAGCAAGACATTAAATGTCCTGCTGCAGGACTTCTGCCTATGCCTATGAGTAGGGTAAGGGAGAGGTCCCAGTACTGGGATTCTAATTTTCTGTAATGCTTTTACAGTAGCCATGTGCTTGGGTAGCTGTGACATCCTAGTATCCATATCACTTAAAAAATAACAGGCTGCCTGACTGCTGACTGCTTCTGGTGGCGATACTGGAACAGCAATGATTTATACAGCTAGCACGAATCAGATCTGCCTGTGTGCAGATAATTAAAATGGGATTTGGAACTGATGTCTTTAATATAAAAAGCATTAGGATTGTCAGAATGAGGCGTGTAAGTATAAAACAGTTATGTTTTTGAGTTAAGAACTTAACTGGGAATAAATTCATTTACCAAGAGAGCTGCCTTAACAGGACTATCTGATTATAAAATGTGTAACTGGAGCTTTTTCCCTGACACTTATCATTCTTTCTCATTTATATTTCAAGCCCCTACAGCCAAGAGAGGTTAAGGCGGGAGTGGTTATGAACTCTGCAATAGCTGGTGTTCCTCAAGTGTCCCCAGAGTAACACATGCTGGTAGAGGCCGAGGCTGGAGTTCATTGCGAGTTGTGTGCTTTCAGGTAGTCTCACCCTGGTTGTTCACCCCAGCTTACATTGGAGATGTCCTTTATTTTTGCACTTCCCCTCTTTTTCCAGGAATGCTTCAAAGCATTATTATTTTAAATAGAAGGCAGAAAAAATGAATGACATTTTATTCATAGATTAAATCTTCCCAGGGCTTGTTTTGTCTTGCTTTCAATGGAGATTATAATTTATGCACAGAACTAGAATCTGCCACTGAACAGCTGGGGTTAAATTGTTGTGCTGTCGAGTAGTGAGACTGTTATCTCTCTTGCCTTCCTCCCCACTCACTAAAATGGGGAGATGATTCTTATTTGTTTTCCTACAGGTTTCTTGTAATCAAACTTCAGTGGCTTTAATAACAGACACTGCCTGTCATGCAGTTGGGCTGTGAAGCTCCGATCATAGACTTATCTGACTGTAGATGTTTCGCTCCGGGCAGCTGGTTAGATAAATGCCTATCTTTACCTTTCGGTTGTTAGATGCTAGCGCTGTTTTCCTTTTTCCATGATTCCCCTCTTGGGTGTTTCACTGCGTAGGTTCGTCAGCGTGATTACTTGATCTTGATTATTATCACAGGGTAGTTGAATTTCAACAGGGTCTGCTGTTTTGAGTTTTGGGGCCTAGTTTGTCTGGATTTGAGTTTTGCCAGAAGTTCAGATATACCACGTGCGTAACAGAGATGTTGTTTTCGATGTTTGTAAAGCATAGGAGCAAACAGGGCTGGGACTGAAATTAGCAGCACCCGTATCCTATAATTATCATCTAGTAGAATTTTCCACTCTAGAAGAGGCATTGTTTAGAAGTCCTCTTCAGTGGCATTTTCTATTACCAACAATTTACCATGTTGTAGGCAATTGCTAAATCAGCCTGCGTGTGTAGGTATATAATGACTCAGCTGCTGCTTGTAGCTCTACCCAGTTTCACTTATGAACATCTGCCTATCTTTATTTTCAGGTCAGATTAGGGGTAGAGAAATAATGCCAGCTTTGATTAGGATTTTAATAGTGGCACAGTGGCTCAAGAAAGGGATAGTGAGGAAGTTCTTTGCGGAAGATAGTTGGGGAAGCGCTGAGGTCCCAGAGGGGAGGGGAGCCAGGTGTCCAAGGAGAGTGGTCGCTCCTTAAGGAGACGATCCTCCAAG